>NW_020537044.1:0-17095 GCF_003426905.1 Ctenocephalides felis | reverse complement strand
TGTCATTTTCTGACTTGCGACATAGTTTTTTCTCAGATTAATTTGTTGAATACAAATAATGTCATTTATCAGAGGCTTATACTAAATAATCCGTTATTTAAAAGTTCAAACATTGAGAATAGTGTTAACAATTTTTGTTTTAGATATCTAATTACATCACTAGAAAGCTTATAATATATTAGCTATATTACAGAAAACACAAACATTTTCTATATCAGAAGTACAAACTTGCAAGTACTTTTACTTAAGTATGGAATCAATTCTTTGCTGTGGTAGAATGATATCAAGTTTAATTATGTGCTTTATCAGTACATACATCCATTCTAATGATATTAAGAACATAATAAATAATAATGGATTAATATAAAGCTTACGTTGTCTTCAACAAAAATGTGCAGATCACATAGAGTTTCTATTATAATGAATTATCTGAAAAAAATATTTCACTAATTAATAGCCATGTCTTTAAATCAGTATTAATTTAATATGTATATAATATATATATATATATATTAATTATTATTATTATTATTATTATATTATAAACCTAAACGTATTGTCTTCTACCACATTATTAAACTTACCCTAAAAAGTTAATATACCATTAAGTGATAGATGAGATCAATCCTCGCAGAAACAACCATCTTTGGAGTTTTCTCGTATCCATTGCAAGTATCGTGTGACTCTCGTGTACACACCTGGATAACCAGGACGAGCACAACCATTGCCCCATGACACACTCCAATCAATTCGTATTTCTTATCTTCTCGTTGAGCAGACAGGGGGCCACCACTGTCGCCCTGAAAATATTATTGAAAGGATATATATATTACATATACGTTTTGTATTCATTATATGGCGCACAATATTATAAGTTTGGGTCCTTTATGCTGCTAACAATTAAAATCCAGTCACCAATGTGGAAAATATTCAAATAAACAGACAAAGTTTTTTATATATTTATTTTATTTTTTTTACTTCTGGTATTCTTTAGGGGGAAGTTCCCAAGTGGCGGACACTTAAAGTTATTTATAAATAAATAAAAAAATATTTTACGAAATGTTTATTAAATTAAGATTTATGTTAGATAACAAAGTTAGAAATCAAACTAAATTATCAAAACCGCAATCTGTGCTAAAAAATAATTAATACTATCAATTAAACTTTGCTATCAAAAATATGATTTAAACAATGGCACCTAGTACCGGACATTTCAAAATAACCTGCATTGATCACATATGTAGCCATCTCCACGCTCTGGAATGTCTGCACATGTGTTCTAGACAAATATTCTTATATATTGCAAAAAAAAAGTCACTATTCATCCAACCTTTTGGCTGCGCCGCACCGATTCTCTCAGCTAATGCATTCATAAGCTTTTCATTCTTTGACTAGGAAATACAAAAAATGTGGGTATGTAGTGACTGTTAGCACTCATACAGAATAAAATTAAATAATTGGAATAAATACGTGAATTCTCACAAGAAATATCAATATGTTTACTGTCCGACACTGAGGGACGGCTTAGTGTCCGGTGCTATGCTAAGGACAGACATTTTCGTTCATTTAATGGCACCTACTAAAATTGGTTAAAAGATCTAATGATATTGTACCATTTTACGGATGATAGTCAAGTACAACTTTTATCTTCGCATATCACTCAAATGTAAATGCATAAATATGCTAGAATACTTCCATTGATATTTAGGTGACTCCGTGATTTTGCGCCTAAAACAGCAAGGGTTGCTACCGCGGTGGCCGTGTGCGTCACAGTTGAGTCTTGGCGCGTGATCCTGCACCTGTGTGCCTCTCGCGCTACTTTTACTTGTATTTTGAAATGAAAAGATTTATACTCGCTTAAATAATACGTGTTAAATAGAGTGTTCGGTCTTTGGTGCCGTCCGGCGTTTCGGGACTTTCCTCTACATATAACTGTATAACTGAGTGTGATTGAAGTATTGAACTCAACTGGTTTGAACTCATACTGACTGTTATTGCATCATTCGCAAACTTAAATGACTTAAACAATGTTTTACGAGCTTCGTTATTTGAGTTGAGACTTGGCCAAGGATATTTTGAACATACAATCTTGTAGCGTATGACTCATTAACAAACTGCGTTGTTTATATTCTGATCGTATATAGTGGTTTATATATTAATTATACCTATAGTGGCTAACATCACTAATTATACGTATCTCTCACAATTAATAAATTTTTTCATTACAGAAAAAGACACAGCGCAGCATTTATAAGGTTTAATCGGAGACACGTGCGTAAGACAGTCTTTAGAGAACATAATTAATTTCAACTTTCCGAATGAGAAGCTGGAAAATCTGATGTACTAATTAAGTTTTATTGACTGTCCACATTCTGAATCAATTGATACCAAAATTGATATAAGTATGTATGTGTATGACTGCTTCACCGATTGCAGAAAATTAAAGTGGTATTTGATAAAAAACAACTAAAGACAGTTAGGCACGATGATCGTCTTGGCCACTTCGTGAATTAGCAAATAATTGCTAAATATTTCATCAACGTTTTATCCAAAAATCCTGAATCGATTTTGAAAATCCAAGGGTTATTTGAAAAATATTATTCAGAAATAGTGCTAATTGTTTTTTGGCGAAGATGACCCGAACTTTTCTTCACCATCATTTTTTGAATTCATTTGACGATTTTAATTACTCTTTGCATAATGGTATAGATCATGGTCTAATTCAGTTATTCTCAAAGTGATCCATTTGGACCCACACAACGAAAAAGGGAGTCCACTGTAGCAAATTTCAGCATCTGTTAATATCTATTGACTTATATGCTTTCGATAGTATAGTGTCATAGATGGAACTAAAATTAGAAACATAATATATTTTTTACAAAAATGGTAGTATTATTTGCCCCGTTACAGTTAATAAAGACAAACGTTTAAAAGACGGTTAATAATTGTAGAACGGTACTAAATAGAAAAGGATGTTTCGCATTATTACCGATCTCCTAATAAATTAAAAGATTCGGTCGGGAGATACGCAATCGATTAAAGTTGTCACTAAACTTATTGCTTACTTTATTTTGTCATTCAAAATTCAATTTTATTCAAGTAAATGTTTAAACCTAGCATGTATATTTACTTAAAATTTAAATATGGGTACTCATGGTAAAGCGTAAGGGATACACGAAATAAAAGAGTTTAGTACGAATGGTGGTAAACATACATCCTAAAATATAGCCTACGAAAAGTGGTTTGATTGTAAAAGTTCGTGAAAGTTTGGAATAATGGTCCGCGTGATTGAAATATATAGGGTGTAAAAATCAATATAAAATCGCATTGATTTAGTTTAATGAAAAGCGAAATCTTTGTTTGCTAATTGAGTTGCTACCACTTATACATAAGTCGATTGTCTACACATTGAATTTCAAGCAACTTTTGTTCAGATAAAATGCCGCTTATTTTTAGTTTATATCGATTATTTAACAAGTGAAATTATTTTTGATCACAATATTACAAAATTGGCAACGACTATGTTTTTGCTTTTTGGACAAAACGAGTATATAATTTATGTAACAAGAGTAATTTTGGCAAAAGTTTTTGTAGCGAGATACGATGTTAGTATTTCGTAAAAGTATTCGTAAATGATTCGGTGTTAATTTAGCTGAATAAATCCATTTAACATTTTAGCTTATACTTACATAAATATGTCTAACAGTTTAGTTGTATTTTGCTAATCCATATTTAGCTAAACTTTTCCAAAGTTTTAATACAAAAATATTCTTACTCAGTTTCTCTTGTAGTTGTAAAACCCAACGCTTGTCATTAAGTTATGATCTTGGTCTAGTCTTTAGTATTTTAATTTTTACCTTTTACCCATTGAAATTTTTATTTATTGTACTAACCTGACATGAATCTTTCAGGCCAACTCCTGGATATCCGGCGCACAACATGTTGTCCGTTATCATTTTTGCCGAATAATTGGTTAATCTGCACTCATCGTTACTTATCACAGGTACCTATAATAGGTTTTATTAATATTTTCATTTTTGGATGTTAAATAAGACATTGAAGTCTTGCTTATCAAAAATAAATTATAACAAAAAAAAATTGTGGATGTAGACTTTCTAATAGATTGACTTCATATTTTTTAACAATATTATATACTTTAGTTTGGCAGAAATAGGGAACACTTTTAACATCCACATTTTTTAGAAAATCCTAATCAGATTTCTGAAATCCAAAATTTATTTTGAACTATTATTTTCGGTGAACAGGAATTTGTGTTATTTACACAAAAACTTATATGTATATATATGGTATACATATATAGATCTACATGCAATATAATATATAAAAAAATTCAATTTTTTTATACCTCGACTTCTTGCAAAATGCACGACGGTTTGCCATCTTCTTTCAAGGTACCCCAGCCCGTCGCCGTAGCCCTCGTTCCAACGTACAAATTATCTAATAGATAAACATATTATTTAATTGATGGAGATTTTTTTATTTGCTTAATGATCTAACTACGTAAGACTTCGAAGACGATGGTTTAATGGACAAAGTAGAAATAATTAATCTAAAAAACTACGCCTAGCGATACGTAGAAATTTTACAGTGATGATAGTATAATTGCTTAAAAATGAAAAAGATTAAATTGATTTTTACCTACTTAGATATTTTAGACTTACTTATTAGTACACTTGAAATATTTATTTTGATATTTTTTTTAAATATTATAAAATATCATGTCATAAAATAATAACCTTGGCTTTTCGGATCAAGGCTCTTAGGCTGTTCAGTCAACATGTTTTGACTGACCATGCCCTGAGTAGATACATCATTTCTGATGGAAAGAATTAAATGAATAATTAAATTGTATTTTATGAATTCTTCTTCTTAACATCTTTCTATCAAACAGTTTTTAATTTCTTCATATTAAATGTAATAAAAATATCGAAAGATGCTCGCCCATAAATATCAAGAATTTTACGATTGATCAATATATGTGATAATCTTTTTGAACGTCTGGAAGGTCTGTAAATATATTTGTTCAAAATTACATCGTGCTCATATAATACAACGTGTTCTAATGATCAATCCTGGTCTCCTGGATTTGTGCAATTAATGGTGTGATCTAATCTTATAGACCAGGGTATTGGCTTGAGAAATGTATCTAGAAGATATATATATATATATATATATATATACATTTGATTCGTTCAAAATGTATTGATTACCTAGTAGAGACTTCGGAAATAGTTTAATCCAGGGACTCTGTATAAGATTTAGTGGATGTCATATAAGATTCTGGTACACAAATAGACTATTTGTGGTATTAATATCCAGTGTCAATAATGGATAATATTATAATAGTTAAAATTAGATATGTTATACTATACCAGTCTTATGAAGTGGTAATTAATTGTTTTTGAAAAGAATTATTCGAGGTTTTGAAAAAGTCAAAGATTGAAAAACCGCCAGCCTGATTTTATTAATCTAATGAAACAGTATCTGATAATATACGAAAAATGGTACATCATGTTTTGAAGTTTCATGAATTAAAAATATTTTCTTAATCAATTGCATGAAAAATGCAAAACTTTCTTTAAGCGTTTGGTGTCAAATTGATCGCAATTAAGAGAGCTCTAGAGGTGACGATAAATGACAAGTTTTCGAAAACAGTTATTTATACTGGCAGTCAAAGTTGCATAAAAAAGCTATCAAATTTTGCAAATTCCACAATTTTATAAGAAGTAATATATTATGAAATCTAATCTGAATTATCTGAAGGAGGAACTATTAAAATCGTATGCATTAGAGCACATTTTGGCACATTTTTAACTTAGGCACCACAGGAAATGAAATAAAAGACAGAAGAGCGAAATCGGCAGTTGCTGATGCATTAAGAATGCCACATTCATGGTCCATAAACAAGCAACAAAAAACTTAGGTTCTATATATTTATAAAGAATCTTTTTTTTTATTCTCGAAATAATATATTTATTCAAATATACCTGCACTTGTTGGAAGACAAATCGGCCTGATGAAGTCTGTGATAGGAACTCTGTCGTTTAGTCGGAGCAGAGCAATATCATTGTCGAAATTAAGAAAGCTGAATTCTTGGGCTATGGCTCTCAGCACGAATCTCGTTTCTGGTCTCTTTGTATCGTTGCATCTATCGTGTTCTCCAAATGTCACTTTTATCATGAACCACATAAACCTGTTGACAAAAATACAGGTTTCAGTCTATTTTACGATCCATAAACGTGGAGAGGATCTTACTCGTAAAACATAAGAGGAATATGCTGGTTAATTGACTAAGATGATTATCTTTGTAAAAGATTCAGCAAGACATCACACATATGATATACAAAACGTATATAAACACAAATTCCATGTTATATTTAAAACATATTATTCATTATTATTAAAAAAAAACTATGAACATATAACAGTAAAAGAACAAAGTGCTTACAAAGTTGTGGTGTGTAAGTAAGGGCATAAATAATATATCTCAATGCATAGATATAGCATTAATGAACTATATGCATATTAAGTAACATAATTTTATTAATTTCTCGTAGGGCAAGTTATTGTAATCGCAAAAAAATCGAAAATGAAAATTTTTATATATCTTTACGGTTCAAAGGTTTCTGAACATTTTGGCATACCTTAGCAAAAATGGATGTATGTGAAAAATGAATACAATTTTTGTCGACGATTTTGAGAATACGGATCAACCGATTTGAATGATCAAAAAAGACACTCGATTTCTATTGATAAGGAAACGTGCTGATTAGTTTTTGGCTAAGGCTGTTCTGAAGATACTGGGCAAAAAATGCCAAAAATAGTAATTCAATTTTTGAGAGAACGGAGCGTCCGATTTGAAGGATTCAAAAAACATTTTTTTTATTGACAAAATGAAGAAATGATGAAATTTTTGGAAAGGCAGGTCTAGCGTTTTCTGAGATCCAATGAAAAAAGTTTTAAAAAATGCCATTTGTCGGATAAAAGTGATATGCACATCTAATTATCAGACATTTTATAGAGATTTTAATAATAAGAATGAATTTTGTTTACATTTTTATGGATTCCGTACCAATGTTTATCTATTAGACTGCGACGCAGCGCTTTCGCGTTTCGATATTTCATTTCTACGCAGCTAACGTATCGCGATTGCTTTGAAAAAAAACAACATTTCCAAATTATTTCAAAGTATGAACAAAATCAAATTTTTCAAAACGGTCAATCTTTTTCAAAAAGTTTCAAAATTTCTAAGATCCATTTTTTACAAAGTTCTATAAGAAAATTGAATCTTTTTCAAAAAAATTAATTTTTGGTACGGGAAGTTTCAGCAATTTGCCTCAAGGCAGGATGCTATGCATCACTAATTAATCCAAATTATACAAACAATCTAGTTAATCGACAGAACTTGCTAAATTACACCTAAATTAGGTGTAAGTAGCATTTTTCCTTAATTCGACTAGCATGATACACATTGGTGTATTACACATATATACATACGCGGTGCATTTTCTAAGAAATTGAACCGTTGTTCCAAATTTTAATATTTTTATAATTTATTTATAATTTTCTAATAACTTTTTGTTGCTTATTATATTTTAGGATGTTCGTTTGGATCGTGAACCTTATAGTCGTGAGAAGTTTCGTTAAGTTCGTCAAAAAAATTAACAATTAATTAAGAAAAAGCTTCCCGACTAATTTTCACCAGAAACTAATCAGTATAACTTTCAACTGATATCTTTCAAAAAGTTTTTGTAATATCTTCAAGATTTTCCAAGGAACATATTGACAAAAAAAGTTCACTATATGCCCATAAAGAAAAAATGTTCTGATCGTGAAAACTAATAAATACGAGGTTTTACCGAATTTTATCAAATGATTTTAATTTTTTTTAAATTGATTAAACCACTTTCGAGAAAACTTCGAGGAAAGGCCAAGTTTAGGCATACTTATATAATATTACGATTATAAACGATTGAGAATTACCTAAAACGTCGACAAAACTTAAAGTTAACAAATCAGATTTTCTGTCGAAAACAAAACTCTATTTCGCAAAGTTAATACAAATATGATATAATAGGAATTGCTTCAATAAACAAATGACTATGGAATTTTTATGGACAATTTATTTTATATCAAGTTTATAGAAAGCTTCTTGTTGAGGTTCCTTTTAGCAAATGAGCCGTTTGTGGATAGGTAGTAAATTTTTGCATGATGTTCAACACTGCTGTATTTGATTCAAACAAAACATGAAATTTACTTCAAAAAGAATGTTGAAGCTACATAATACAGAATTTCGCCTCGAAATGTTTTCAACTTTAACATTATTTCTTAAAGTGTGAGCTAAAAATAGTTATGTGTTGCGGTCATATTTATAATAATATATCTTTACCTGATAGTTAAAAATATTTTATTCTACAAATGATGAATTTATTCCTGAAATCTGGGCCACCATTACCATTTGGCACAAATCTACAAAAGCACAATGCCATAATTTGGGGGCATGCCATCTCATATTCACGAACGTCACATTTCCGAACAATGTTCCGTTTGTATTTGCGCCCATTGTGAATCAACGGAGGAATTTCAAATATTTCACACATGATATGAATCGATAATACGACAACGAGCAATCAGCAAAGTAATATTTTGAGAAAACATTTCTTAATATTGATAATAAAAATTTACAAGAGCCATGGTATTGTGTATATTGGCGTGTGCCGATTTTATTTTGCGACGAACCGTAGATTGGACAAAAATCTTTCTGATTTCTAAAAACAATTTATGGGCATGGTAAGAAAATAGTGTATGTGTTTACACTACTGTTATAAGCAAGTGTTATGCAAATTAAATTAAAAAACAAGCTAGTGGCGTATGGCATTGTGCCTCAAGGCAAATTGCTGGAACTTTCCGTACCAATTTTTTCTTTCAAAAGATTCAAACATTTTTTGAAACTTTGAAAAAAATTGATTTTTGAGAGTTTTTGCAAAAAGTCAATTTTTAATTTTTTTTTTTTATATTTTGAGATTTTTTGGAATTTTTAACTTGTCAACTTCCCGTAGGGCAAGTTATAGTAATCGTGAAAAAATCGAAAATGAAAATTTTTATATATCTTTACGTTTCAAAACCATCTGAACATTTTGGCATACCTTAGAAAAAATGGATGTATGTGTGTGTGTATTGTGTGTGCGGATACATATTTTTGTCGACGATTTCGGGAACACGGAGGATGAAGTAATTTGAATAATTCAAAAAACATTCGATTTGTACTGATAAGGAGACGTGCTGATTAGTTTTTGGCGAAGGCAAGTCTAACCATTCCGAAGATACGGGGAAAAAAGTGCCGAAAATGGTAACTCAGTTTAAGAGAACGGAGCGTCCGATTTTAATAATTCAAAAACATTTTACTGTATTGACGTTCTCCTAAAATCTGAATTAGTTAAATGAAATATTAATTAAACTAGTGGGGTGGGTGGCATCGTGCCTTAAGGCAAATTGCAGGAACTTCCCGTACCGTAACGAAATGTTCGAGGATTACTGAATGTTCAAATAGATTATTATAAATATTGTAACATTGTCTAATATTTATAAATATTATATAAACTGAATTGCAGAGTTGAAATTATTTGTAAAGTATATTAGAACTATAGTCAGAATTAAAAACAAATATTTTTGATATACAAAAAACTAAAAAAAAACTAAAAAAAAAAGGGACAATTTTTTTTCCCAAGATCGATTATCTTGTTAAGACAAGCAGAAAGTTCTTTGAATCATTTAAATCGGACGCTTAGTTCTCTCAAAAACTGCCATTTTTTACATATTTAGCTCCGTATCTTCAAAATGGCTGGGCCTGCATTTGCCAAAAACTAATAAACACTTCTCCCAATCATTACTAATTGAATGTTTTTTAGATCATTCAAATCGGATACTCCGTTCTCTCAAAAATACGATTTCTATTTTCTGCACTCTTTGCTCCGTATCTCCGAAACGGCTGGACCTGCCTTTGCCAAAAACTAATCAGCTCTTTTCCCTATCAATAGGAATCGGATGTTTTTTGAACCATTCAAATCGGTTGATCCGTGCGCCCTAAAACGTGACTGGAAATTTGTATCCACACATACATACACACACACACACACATCCATTTTTTCTGAGGTATGCCAAAACGTTCAGAAACCTTCAAAACGTCGAGAAATGTAACAATTTTCAATTCCGATTTTCGGCCCATTACAATAACTTACCCTACGGGAAGTTAATAATGACTTAAAACGCAGTGAAAAGTAAATATTACGAAACAAATTTTGTAAAAGAAAAAAAATTTTTTTGAGTTAATTGTGCGTTCATTCGATTCGCTGATGCAGTACGATTATAAAAGCACTGCAGAAACAATTAAATTATCATAATTAATTTTAGAGATATAAAAATAATTGTTAATTAAATGACGTAAGGAAAATATTGTACAGTACATACTATAAGAGACAAAAATGCATTTTGAGAAGTTCATCAATTAATGAAATTAAAATTTCTCAAATACCTTATGAAAAAATCGGAGCAAGACAACATGAATTAAAGTTATGCCTATGAGCCGCACTATAATTAGCTTTATTAACAGACTGGGTACAGTTGTGCCAGGTTACGGCAGTGATTTTGTGAGAGGATTCAAAGAAGAGGTATGTTTGTTCGAACAAGTTTTCATTATTGCATCGAGTCAACGCTTACAATACATGATCTATGACCGCATTGTTTTTAAAGAGTAAAAGTAAGATTTTTTTGTTTGATTTTTTTAATAATAACTGGTACTTGCTTACAGATAGATCATTTCATTTATTATTTTGCTGTAAGTTGAACATTAATAGTAATTAATTACCAGCAATTAGTTTTGTTTTATGTGATATGTATTTATTGTGACATGTATTTCTTGTCCTTTTTTAGTTGAATTTAAAAAGATAAATAAAAATCTAGCATAACTAAGACAAAATTTGAAAGAGAAAGGGAAAGGGAAATTCAATACAAGAAAACAAATGATTTCACAAAGACTTCTTGTTTAAAAAATTACTTTTGGTGATACATATTGTTATATTATATTCATAATCTTCGTTTAAATGATGATGCTGTGTGTGTTACATATTTCTGAGGTCGTTATAAACCATTTTGGTGTTTATAGCTATTGTTTTTTTAACTTATTATTATGCCTGTCACAACCGTCCTGGGAGTGTGGATGGTTGTGATACTCGCCCTTTTCTTGAATGATTTGATTTTATGACTCATCAATCGAATTTAAGGACAGTATTTTCAGTAAATTACCATTTAATTTATTTTGCTGGTAAATTAACAAAATTATTGCTGATCAAAAAATGTGGCACAATTGTGCCCAGTCTCACCCGAAAGTTATTGTAAATTAAAATCACGGAAGAGAAACCTTCTACATTGATTACTATAAGAGACAAAAATGCATTCTAAGAAATTCGTGAACTTGTTGATGCATCTAATCAGTCGAAGTAAATTATGGAAACAAGATATGTTTATATCAAAATTTCACAAAGAATTTTCGAAAAATCGCATTAATCTTATGCATCTAATCAACCCTGCCTTTACTGTGGTCTTTGATTATATGTAGTTTAGTGAAAGTTTAGTCACGCCGTCATGGTGGTGTGGACGGTTGCGACACTCGCCTTTTTTTGTATGGTTGATTTTATGACTAATTAATTGTTTGTATTTAAGTACAGTATCTTAGTATTTCCAAATTACTATTTCATTTTTTCACAGCTAACTGGTAAATTAACAAAATTATTGCTGATCAAAAAACGTGGCACAATCGTACTCAGTCTCACCAATAAGTAATTGTAAATAAAATCATGGAAGAAAAAACTTCTCAACGTTACATTGATTACTATAAGAGACAAATATGCATTTTTAGAAGCTTAATATTTAATAATTTTATTTTTTATTATATTGTTAACTAATGCATCATCAGTCGAAGTAAATTATGGAAACAAGATATGTTTTATACTAAAATTTTCACTTTCAAATTGCAGTGGGGTGCATGGCATCGTGCCGTAATTAAAAATCTTGGTACGGAACCCAAAAAAATTTACACAAACTGTATACACATTATTAAAATGACATTTTTTTTACCTTATTTTCATTAAGAGTCCATAACCACTAGACCTGCCTAAAAATTTAATCAGTTCTTCATATTTTCAATACAAGTACAGTGTTTTTTAAATTATTAAAATCGGACGCTTCGTTCTCTTCAAAACTGAGTTACCGTTTTGGCACTTTTTCCTCGTATTATCGAAACGGCTAGACCTGCCTTCGCCAAAAACTAATGAGCAACGTCTTCTTATCAACATGAAACTAATGCTTTTTGAATTATTCAAATCGGTTGATTGGTGTTCCCGAAATTGTCGACGAAAGTTTGTATTCGCACACACACACATACACGCACACACACACATACACGCACACATACGCGCACGCACACACATCCATTTTTTCTAATGTATGCCAAAATGTTTAGAAACCTTCGAAACGTAAAGATATATAAAAATTTTCATTTTCGATTTTTTGAGATTACTATCCCCTACGGGAAGTTAAAAGTACAACACGTATTAATTTTATGCATCTGATCCACCCTGGTTTCACTGTGATCTTTGATTATATTTTGGGTAAGTTTAGGGAAATTTTAGAAAGCAGGAAGTTGTCTAACTTTACGGTCAGATGAACATTTCATCTACTACGTCTCTTACCCTTTGACGCAATGTGCGGCAGTGAGGACGTATCGGTCGTTGATGAGCATGCCGCCGCAATAGAAGCGGTTGAAGTAGCTCAGCCGGGCCATCCAGGGGAACTCGTTCACGCCGGCCGCCTGGCCGCCCACGATACGCGACGCGTCGTTGCGCTCGCCGCAGCCTGCAACCGGGATATAAATGATTTAGGGAAATGCATTTGATATGAACGGTTATTATGAGTCTGATGATGATGTTAATTTGTTGTGAATAAAAATCAAGACGCATATCAGAATGAGAATATACTGTAAAATTCATAACTTTGTTCTCGGATTAATTTGACTCTCTTAACTTATAATCTTATATATAAAAATGGAGCTCTTTTCAAATGTCCAAGTAAAAACTCGAAAACGGCTAAACCGATTTGGCCAGTCTTACTCTTGAAAATTCGTCCCGATCCAGAGATGGTCGGAAAGGTGAGATATTATTTCAAAATCGCGTAGAAAACTTTATATTTTTTTAACTTGAAAATTTGTTGAAGCGTAATGTAAATAAAACAATGGACGGTGGCTAATACTTGAAATGTCAAAGGTTTTTGACAGATGATGTTCGATTATGTTTAATATGAGTTTTTACGTGAATATTATTTAATTATGAAAATTGGTAGCAAGTAGTTTGTTTGTAGTTTTATTTACATACAAAAACGTTAATAAACGGGCCGCAAGTGTACTAGAAACTCAAAAAATCAACTTTTTTTGAAATGTTAATATGAAAATTCACTATTTTCTCAAACACGAAGCTCTGAAAGATCTCATTTGTATCATATTTACTCATTGGTATTTATAAAACATTTTGTAGGTTATATTATTTTTTATTTATGTTATTTAAATTCAGAACCTAAATTTGGTATCGATCAAATGGACATTTTGTCGAATAACATTTTCCCAGTTACAATTTCCCGAAATTTATCGAAGAATAGACAGTAATATATGAAGATCCGGGGTTAAAAAGGTCCACCACCGATGTGTCAAAAATCAGTAAAGTTAAGCATTGTTTAACAACAATATTTAAAAGTAGAGGAAAAAAGATGTATAGCCAGCTACAAGCTTGATTTGAAAACGGTAAACTTTGTAATGGGGGAGATAAACGGTAATCTTTGAGAATCCATAATAAAAGTATTTTTTGCCGATGGTAGTTTTTAAGCATTAGTTAAAAATGTAATTATTTTGTAAAATACCTTTAAAACTATAATAAGGCTTTAAATCTTTTTGCCACCTGTCCGTTTCAAGTTACCCCGTCTATAGGGTAAAAAGGTCTAGATAACAAATTTTTGAAAGACGGCAAAAAAGCACATTTTTACAATGATGAAGTAGAAGGCAGTTTACTGAACTCAGATAATTGTTCATTTGATATGTGTTATTTGTTGTGATATAATTGTTATGGTTTTCACAATATAGTTTATATTTGCTCAAAGTCAAATTCGACCTTTGTGCTTCGCCCTGCTCTACATATATACTTTATATTAAATTTACTTTAATTCACCGAATGTTACTTAAAACTTTTCAAAAAGCAGGTCAAAGAAGAAATACTTTTTTGAATTTTAAATATTTATTTTCTCTCTCCTCGCAAAAATTTGAAAATTTTGTATAGGCTCAGTTGTATTATTTACAATTAAACGCTAAATCCTGAATCAAAAAAGAATCTGAAAAACTTGAAGCGTAATCAATAAGTCGAAAAACCAAAAATGACTTGGATTGGATTATACCATGTTTTCTATAGAAAGTATTGATAAAATATAGACAAACTAATGGGGTTTATACATTCAAACAACACATCCTTATACACTTAAAGTATTAATTTTTTTGATTCTCTAGAAATTATTTAGAATATACCTTACTTAGCAAAACAACGTTTGCCGGGTCAGCTAGTTATTGATATAATTGTTTGCGTACAATAAATTAATTTTCAGTTTGCGTTGAGTATCTTAAAAATTATCATCTTATTAATATATCATTATTATAACAAATTCTGGCATTATGAAAATTCAAACAAAATAATGAAAAGTCAGGAAACTTATATATATATATATATATATATATATATATATGTATGTATGTATGTATGTATATACACGAGCTGACCCGGCAAACGTCGTTTTATCATATAAGGTATTTGTAAACGTTTAAAATTTAAACGTTTCAAAAAATTTTGAGTTTCTAATACCATTTGCGTTTAATAATATTTTTGTGTAAATAAACCTAAAAATAAAACTACTTATTACAATTAAATAATATTTATCTAAAACATCCTATCAAATTTGTCAAAACATAATCTGTCAAAACCATTTGACATTTGACGTATGAACCGCAATTGATTGTTTCATTTTGAATTACGTGTTGTGAAGTTTTTAGGCGGTTTTGGAATAATTTTTTACCTTTCTAAGACTGGCCAAATCGGTTCAGTCGTTTTCGAGTTTTAGCGAATGTAGCATAATATCGAGTTCCATTTATATATATATATATATATATATTATATATATATTATAATTTGGAAATATGAACAAACAACACTCTTTTTGCACTAATTTATTAAATAATAATTTTCACAAACGTTTGGAGACTAGGTTTGTCTCATCATCAGTGTGTTATAATAAAAGTTATAATTAAAAGTTTTGATGTTATTAATCTTTTCAGCAACATTCCACATAAATTAGTTATCACCGCCATTAGAAGAAGATGGTTGCAAATTGTTGAATACACTTCACTACCTCTCGAAACATTCATTTCTGGAATAGATTTACTACTGAAGGCCTCATATTTCCAATTCAATAATAAATTTTATACTATGATTAGAGGATGTCCTATGGGAAGTCCTTTAAGTCCCGTTTTAGCAGACTTAGTGCTACAAGATTTAGAGAACAGTGTGTTGAATTCTACAATTTGCAAACCACTACTATATTTTCGATATGTCGATGACACGCTTCTATTAATTAACAAAAATGATATAGAGAACATATTTCAAAAATTTAATAATTATAATTCTCATTTACAATTTACACAAGAATCAGAAAAAGATAACTCTATACATTTTCTTGATGTTCAGCTCATTAACGACAGCGGTATTTGCATTACCAATTGGTTCAGGAAAGATAGCTGGTCAGGCAGGTATATTAATTTTAATTCTTTTACACCTCTCAATATAAAGATATCCACAGTTCTCAGTTTAGTAGACCATGCAATTCTTTTATCTAACCCAAAATTTCATAATCACAATATCAAATTAGTCATTAACACATTACTCATGAATAGTTTCCCTTACAAAATAATCAGTCCAATAATTAAAAATAGAGTTAAATTTTATTAGACAAACAATCAATAACCACACATTGCTCAAATCACTTGTCTGTATCAGAAAATAAATGTTTTGTGAATTTTCCATATATAGACAAAGATTTACACCTTTTATCTAAAAGGCTTTTTAATAAACATAATATTAACATATCCGTGTCACCCTTACTACAACTGCAAGACATATACACAAACATTAAAGACAATACACCTATTAAAAAAGAAAAGATGTGGTATACAAAATAAACTGTTTGAACTGTGAGTCATCTTATATTGGACAAAACATGCCAAAATTTAGAAAAAAGATTAAGACAGCACGAATTACAAAGCAAACAAAGTAAGAATAATAACATTCAACAAAAAAGTACACTTGTAGACCACGCTATCTCTAACAGCCATAGTTTCGATTTCAATAATCCACTCATTTTATATTATGAACAAGATTTATTTAAAAGAAGTATTGCAGAATCGATGTTAATAGCCCATACAAGTAACACAGTAAATTTACGGACAGATACCAATATATTACATGATACATACTGAATCTCATTCATACTTTGTAGCTTATATATAGATGTACATACACTTTTAATTACAACAATGTATAAAAAATCTTATAAACAAACCATCTCATCATAGAATATTTTTTCTCCTAACGACATCTATTTTCAACTGGACCCTAATCTTTTTTTTTCCTATCTGATTGAGTGACTTTACAATTTCAAGTGGTTTCAAGTAGGAGAGAATACGAATACCGAAGACATTGGTATTAAAAGAACAACGTGCAGCGAACGACGTGTAATGAAAAACACAACATGCTAATTAGATTCCATATTTTAAAATTTTTAATTATAACACACTGATGATGAGACAAACCTAGTCTCGAAACGTTTGTGAAAATTATTATTTAATAAATTAGTGCAAAAAGAGTGTTGTTTGTTCATATTTCCAAATTAATATCTATTATCCATCAGAATACATTGTAATATATATATATATATG
>NW_020537043.1:0-22946 GCF_003426905.1 Ctenocephalides felis | reverse complement strand
ATAGATATATATATATATATATATATATATATATATATATATATATTTATTTGCATTATGACTATATCATTTTTATATGGTAATTGGTGTTAATGTATCAATAAAATTTAGATAATTTCGTAAGGACAGATAATGATCTTCAATATATAATCACAATGCTCTAAATTAGTGATTGATCACAATGTTAAAATGAATTCAAGCCACATGCGTAATTTATAAGAGATTTGCTACTAATATTTTCTGTTTCATATTTCGGGTGCTAGTATAGACGGTACAAAGTATATACAAAATACAAAATATGAATATAAATATAAATATAAATATAAAATTAACCTGCCGTACATACGCTATTCGATGCATTCCAACCATCACTTGCAAAGTATATCATAATTCACATTTACTTTACACAGAAAGACCACAACACGACCCAAATGTTAACTTGATGCGATTCAATCGATTCAACTTTTAGATGCAAACTATTTGATTTTGTTAGCATACATATTCACAGTGTCTTAAATAAAAGGCGCAATAATATTGAATTATTATATATTACATAAGATTCACCGACGAGAGTGGGGAGTATAAGTGTTCCGAAATATATCAGACAGTTTGGTGACAACAACGAAGTATCATCAATACATTATGAAACATGAAACCAGTAATTTAAAGAATATGATATAGAATTTTGTGATATGAGTGGAACCAATATTAAATGTTAAATATGGACAATACAACAGTCAGAGTTTTAACACACACTTTATTTGGTAATTACAGATATTTCGGGATCATGGTATGCCACATCTTCCAGGGCCGGTCCTGCCTTGTTATGCATGCAAAATATGCGGGCGGACGTCTTAGGGGGCGCCAAAATTATTTATATTTTTCATTATTTATATAAAATCTAGAATACTTAATAAATCATAATAAACAATCTAACTTAACTAGGGATACGGAGACATAAAAAGCATATTTATTTTGCAATGTGATATCGGTAGAAACAATTAACCGATTAATAACTTTGAAAATTGGTAAATAATAGTTCTGTTTTTTGCTTAATCTACTTATTGATTTTTTTCTTTGTTTGAAGTTACCGTGGTATCCAAAAAGAAATTATCTAGTGTTTTATCCCGTAAGCGCAAACCTGTTAAAGATTAAATTAATTATTGGGCATTATTGACGAAAAATTGCGAGCTGATTTATTTGAAACGGAACTTTTTAAAAAATATAAACAAATTATAATCGGGAAAATGAAAAATCAGTGCTTAGAAAATGACATGTTTATTCCGAGAAATTGAATTGTAACTTTTGTTTTTGTTGCAAATGTTTATCATCTGTTGAACTTTGAATGTTGAAGACATGCGTGGTTAAGAAATGGAACAAATATGATTTTTTTTTATTTTTTTTTTATATTTTTTAACAGCAATCAGAACCTTACGTCCTATGAGCTGTTGGGCTGAAACTTCTCCTTACTTCGTATTTTTTAGATGGTAACCCAATTGTTAATCCATCCATATTTGATGATTTCGTTATTAGAATTGATCTAATAGGGCTGACTTTTTATTGGTGCAACAATGCCGGGCAAGGGCTATTTTCACTTGAAAACATATTGCTATCTATATTTCCAAGTGAAAATCGTTGTCACTGCTGCCTGAGAACAGGCTGCTCGAAGTGGGTATCGAACCAGGGACCTCTGAATCCGGTCCCGTCGCTCTTAACCGCTTACCTACGAGCGAGCCCATATATGAAATTAAATAATTTTAATAAATATTAAATAATTTTATTGATAAGCTGTTAAAACAGTTAAAATTAATAGGAGGGGGGCGCTAGAAAAAAAGTTGCATGCGGGCGCCGGCCCTGACATCTTCAGTGTAATTTCAGAAACAGTTACTTATATACTACACAATCTTTATTATTTTATTTATTATACATTTAATTTTTGATATACAAAAAACACCAACTATCTCTGGCAATGCTTGACTCAGTACTAAAACATGTGACACTTACAGAAATATTCTAAACAAATCTTAAGTATCAAGATGGAGAATATCTGTAATAACCAATAAAGTGTGTCAAAAATCTGAGTGTTGTATTGTTCATATTTAACCTTTAATATATATATATATATATATATATATATATATATATATATATAAATTAGGGTGGTCCTTAAAATGGTCATTTTCGAATTTCCTTGCTCCCAGGGGCACAAATGTTTCCAAATTGATAAAAAACAATTCTCTGAAAGTTTTAGCTCTTTATATTAACGTTTAGATAGAGCGAAATTCAATCAAAGTTTTGTATAGAAATAGCATAAAAAAAATTTCAAAAATTTTGAAGATGTTTTTTAGATGTAATTTAGCGAACAAATAAATGAAAAAAACTCATTCATTTGTCGCTGAGTCTCATAAATTTGTAAATTATTATTATTATTATTATTATTATTATTATTATTATTATTATTATTATTATTATTATTATTATTATTATTACTATCACTATTATTATTATTATTATTATTATTATTATTATTATTATTATTATTATTATTATCTTACTATTTCTATTATTGTTATTTTGTTATATTTTATTATTTTTCTAGTATTATTTTATTATTCAGAAATTTTATTTATATTATTTATTAATTTTATTTTTATTATTATTTGCTTATATTTTATATCAAATGATATTACGGATATTATTTTCATGTACATTTTATCCTTTGCACTTTTATTTATTTAAATTTATATTATTATTTATCAATATTACTTGATGTTAATAAATTAGCAGTTGTAATAATTATTGAAATTAAAAAAAAATTGTCGCTGAGTTATACCTAAAACATTTTTTTTTTAATTTTCAAAATTTTTTTCATGCTCTAATTTAACCAATTTCTCTTTATTATATCTCTGAAAGAATAAAAGATACGTATAAATGTATATAGATAAAAATTCAAGGTCTTTTTCTGACTAATTATTGCTTTTCATTATTTTTCTGTTACACAAATGATAAGGTTATGATTGTTTAAAGAGTACGTGGCTATCCAACCAGAATGTTTTTCGAGCCTTTTAACCCTTCGCTGTTTCAAAATAAGAGAAGTTACGGTAAAATTTATGATAGGGTAAATTGTAGCTCGTTTAATTACCTTTATAATTTAATTTATATTAATAGTATATTACAAGTTCTCATAAAATCAGAATTCAAAGAGTTATAATCCAATTAATGCGGGGGTGGTGACGGAGTGCAAATTGTTTTCACTTCTGAATTTAAGATTAAGACTAGCTTATTTTCAAAATATCATGCAAATTGTAGCACAGTAAAAAAATCACAGGGTACACGCTTTTTTCCCCTCTATTTACTCCAATAATTTTGTTGATAGTAGGTTGAATAGAGCACATGTAAACAGGATTTGATAAATTAATTCACTTCAAATATGAACTTAAGTAATAAGATATATTGAATTTATAGTGAAAAAAATGTAATTTAGATATTAAAATTACTACAAGCCAGTTAAAATATGGTACAAAATTATAAAAATTATAGACAATATTATTGAAGCAATTATTTTGGGTAGAAAAATCCAAGGTGATATTGTACCTTTACCGCAAATGCTATACATTAATTCTTTCTGAATTTGTTATACCTTTTAAAAGACTTCAAAGATTTTTAAAGAACTTCATCTTATGCAATGACCATAAATACATCACAAAGGCAGACCGACAACGTCTTTCGGGTCTTCTATATATTATTGCTGTTGAAAATATTATATAATATTTTTAACAGCAATCTCGCCAACAGTTTGCGTGATGTACAAAATAAATGGAACTACTTTTGTTTAATAATATTTTCCTTGTAAATTCATACAGATGCATTCTGGTCATATAACTAAAATGAAATCATACCCTGGGTCTCGATGTCCATCCCAGCATACATGTGTCCCCAATTGTGTGCGTCAATAACGCTGTCTAAGGATTCAGTGGCGTTGGCACCTGTATTTTCGGCAATGCATCTGGGTATAATTTCTAGGGCTTTGGCGAATTGCCTAATGGCATATTGCTCCATGCCTAAACAGTGTAAATAAAATTTATTGGTTCATTTAGTTCTAAAGACTAATATTTTTTATTTTTTATACACAAGTTATTTTCAATTATAAAAAAATATGTACAACTGCAAATACATAAACATTTATTGAGATTCTAATTAATAAAGATATTCGCCTAAAATAATCACTTTATAAGATTTATTATTAGAATTACCCTAATGCTGATAGTTTTTTATTGGATGCAGCAATGTCAGAGAGCAGCTATTTTCACTTGCAAAGATATTGCAATCTACATTGACATCTTGACATCAAGCCATCCGAAGCGGATATCAATCATGGTTAAATATTAACAAAACAAAAAAACTGAGCGGTTTACCTAAGAATCAATTACATATATGTTTTTGCAGCTACTTCCGGAATTCATACTAATTTTCTTCTGACGCTCATTAACTAATTTATTTAATAATTTCAATTTTTCATCTCACCGGGCAAGGTGTTGGCATGAGACAGGAGTTCCTTCCTCAACTCGATCTCGGTTGCCCCCGCTCCAGCAACAAATCGACCATCTCGAAGAGCAGCATTGTAAACGGCTAGAGCGCTCTGAGGTAATATTAAATTCATTATTATTAGTATTGTTTTGTTGTTTTTAATTTTTAACTTCCGAAGGAGAAGTTTGTTTTCATTAAAAAATCCGATTTGTTAATTTTATGTTTTCTCGACATTTCAAGCCATTCCGAATCCGTGTGATACAGATTTTTTACCTTCTGTCAAAGTTTTCTCAAAAACGGATGAACCGATTTCAAAACTATAAAAATCATTCGATGTGAAAAAAAAAATTCGTCCACTTTTTACTCCGAAATTCCAAACCGAGATTTATAATTTTATAACTGTTTGAAAGATATTGGTCGTAAATTGACCTGATTAGTTTTAGGTCAAGATTCGCTGGCACAAGTTCTTGTAATTAACTATTGTATTTTTTTTTCGACGATTTTAATTGAAAGAAAACTGAAGACTGAAAAGAAAGTCGCCGCAAGATCTAATAAAATGACAAACAATATATTTATATAAGGAAATTGCTCGATGGGGGAATTTCTAAACGCCATGTACGCAACAGCAAATAACCTCATTGCATCAAAGGTTTAATTTGGTTTTTGGATATTTTGATTTAAGCCAAGAGATAGGGGTTGGCCGCTCCGAACAGTTAAATTGGTAGATGCTAAATTGTTATACTAATTAACAGGTTGACAGGTGTGTTGGTGGACAGGTATATTAGTAGACAGGTAAACTGGTGGAGAAGTAAATTGGCGAACTGGTAAATTGGTTGACTGATATACAGGGACAGATAAACTGGTAGATAGATAGACAGGTAGATAGATAATCATATTGACAAGTAAACTAGAAGACGAGACTAAGAAACTGGTGGACTAAATGTAACAAATATGCATTTTTGTTAAAATTTTAAATTAAAAGTAAAACCAAAGTAAAAAAGTAAAAATTGAAAGTATATATCTTCTATATATATAAAAATAAGTCGGGTTTTCCTTCCTGACGAAATAACTCCAGAACGCACGAACCGATTTCGACAATTTTGCATTCGTTGGAAAGGTCTCGGGCTTCGCAAGGTTTATAGCTAAGAAAATTAGTTGTGCATGGCATCGTGCCTCAATGCAAGCTGCTGAAACTTCACGCACCGTAATTAAAAAATCGAGTAATGACATTAGTAAGAATTATCAGAATTATGCTTGGTTAAGTCAACGAGCAATTCTTGCCAAAGAATAATGATGTACACGGCCTGAATTTCACCATTCAATCAAAAATTGCTGGCGATTTGGTGACATACCAATGATTCTGACTGGTCTTCCGTTTGACTTCAAACGATTGCAATATCCAGTTCGCCTTGCGTTCGCAATAACATGTCGCAAGGCCAATCGCTTAGTGTTTGCGGGATAAATTTCAAATAGATGATTTAGAAAATCATTGTTTTTCACATGGGCAGTTATACGTTGCCTGTTCACGAGATGGAAAACCATCCGCTTTGTTTGTGTTAACGTCAGACCAAAAAACAAAAAATGTGGTTTACCAAAGATCACTTCCATGAAACGGATAATTTGCGGATTCACTTTCATTTACTTAGAGAAGTTCAACTAAAAAACACTTAATTTTTGTAATCAAAATAAATTCGAACTGTTGTATAATAAAATCAAATTTTTCCTTTTAAAATATAAAACAAACAAAAAATTTCTTCATCTTTCTCACGAAACCATCTGGTGGCGAAACGGAGTTCGTCGAGTTTGCTAGTATATATATATATATATATATATATATATATATATATATATATATTGTTAATAGCATATAAGTAAAAGATGCTTGCAAAAACGAATTAAACTTGATGAACAAAACGAAGGATAAAAATGTATTCAATAACATCATCAGTATAGTATGAAATAATTCTGACCTGCATAGCGCGTTCGGCATTGTCCATTGCTGCGTCGGTGGCACCTCGTAGGAGGACGGTTGCCAAAGGGCAACCCACGATCGAATCACCTTTGCCTTCGTCCACGCGATTGATTTGCCTGTTACGGCGAAATATTATAACGCAGTTATCGCCAATTTCGCTGGCGATCACTTCATCAGAATGGCCCAACTCCTGCAAGGACATATTGCTTTTCAATCAAATTGAAAATGATTTAAAAAAATTGGCGACATATATTATTAACGTATCATATGTATCTCTTCGTTGATTGCCAGATTTATTTCGATGAGTACGTGCTACACTTCAAAACGTCTCAAAAGCTTCAAAAAGGAACACAATTCGAATTATAATTTACTCTTAATGGAAATGAGATCTACTTTAGAGTGTTATAGCATTATATATAAAAAATAAAAAAAAATTAGTAAAACATATTACATGCTTAATGGTAGCATGTATGGTAACAAATAGGAAGTATAAATTGTGTTTTACTTAATTTTTTTCTAATTCAAAAACATCTTTTTAACACTTTTTACTTTATTTATTTAATTCAAAAACTGTTCTGTAATACTTTGTCATTATAATAATTAAAAATTTCATCTTATACAATAAATAAATACCAGTGATATTACTCTGCTAGTAAATATTAACGATAATCAGTTTTTCATGATTAATATTTGATAATTATTCTTGTTACAAATCAATTATTAATTTTTTGAATTTATTAAATTTATTAATTATCATATTTCATTTCAATTTAGCTTATAAACACCTTTAATATGGGATTTAAATACAAATAAAGTAACTTGTATAGTTTTGTATTAGTAAGCAATTACTGTTTAATAATAGACATAGCCGTCACAAGTTATAATCTTCTTATATATAAAAATGGAACTCTCGATCAAATGATTCGGTAAAACTCGAAAACGGCTAAACCGATTTGGAAAATCTTAGTCTTGAAAAATTCGTGCCAATCCAGAGATGGTCGAAAAGATGAGATAATATTTCAAAATCGCGTAGAAACTTTACATTTTTAGTTTGAAAATTTTTGTAGAAGCGTAATTTAAAAAAAAAAATGGACGGAGGCTAATACGTCAAAGGTCAAACGGTATTGACAGATGATGTTCAATTACGTTTAATATTTGTATTTTAATATTTGTTCGTAGTTATATTTATATACAAATACGTTAGTAAACGGGCCGCAAGTGTTACTAGAAGCTAAAAATATCAACTTTTTGTAATGTTAATATGAAAATGCACTTTTTGGCATTTTTCTCAAACACGGTGATCTGAAAGATCTCATTTGTATAATTATATACTCATTGGTATTTATAAAACATTTTCTAGGTTATATTATTTTTTATTTATGTTATTTCAATTCAGAACCTAAATTTGGTATTGATCAAAGGGAAATTTTGTCAAATAACATTTTCCCAGTTATAATTTCTCAGAATTTATCGAAGAATAGATAGTAATATATAAACGTCCGGGGTTAAAAAGGTCCACCACCGATGTGTAAAAACAAGTAAAGGTAAGCATTGTTTAACAACAATATTTAAAAGTAGAGGTAAAAAGATGTATAACCAGCTATAATTTGATTCTTATGACCCTGCTATCGGGAGATAAACGGTAATCTTTGAAAATCCATAATAAAAGTATTTTCTTTCGTTGGTAGTTTTTTAGCATTAGTTAAAAATATAATTATTTTGAAAAATGTCTTTAAAATTAAAATAAGACATTAAACCTGGTTGCCACCTGGCCGTTCTAAGTTACTCCGCCTGTAGGGTAAAAAGGTCTAGATTACAAAATCAAAAAACTTGGATTGTGTTATACCATGTTTTCTATAGAAAGTGTATAAAACTTCCAGTTTGATTTTATTGACAAAATATAGACAAAGTATTGAGGTTTATTGTTTTTATAATACCTCATTGTATATAGCATTCAAACAACATATCCTTATACACTTAAAGTATTAATATTTTTGATTCTCTAGAAATTGTTTAGAATATACCTTACTTACAATTAGTAAAACAACGTTTGTCGGGTCAGCTAGTAATTGATAATTATCAAATCAAAAGGGCACAAATTAGCTATGAGAATGAATGTACAACACGCCCTTTTGAGTAACTAACGCATAGTACTGATGATGATGATGAATCTTGAACTTAATGAATTAATAATTAAATTGTTTAGAACCTCTTTTAACGGCGGTTTAAGATTACACAGAACTCTTGCACCGACTGCCTCAGAGACTCGCAACAAATCAAATTTGCTAATTAGACGGACCACCATCAAATGGTGTTTATTGAGGAAGTGAAGGGCCATGTCTCCCACTTTTCCGCTGCACACCACCACCTTAACTCCGGCCTCAGCAAGGGCTCTGATCTGGAAAAAAGGTAAAATAACAAATATATTTAACATGTTTAAAATGTATACAAACAAACTCAGTATGTAGTAGTAACTGGGCATTTACTACTATTTCATATTTACAATCAATCTCAGTTACATGTTGTGACATAAATCCAAAATTAACTAGGTGTTTGTGGAATTTTGCCTTAAGGCATATTGAATGAGCCTCCCTATATGGGTAAATAATCTATTTTAACAACTTTCAAAATCATTACAAAATTTTCAACTGTCCCAAATTAACACAAACCAATACATAATCGAAAAATTACTGAGGGGCATATAATTAACAAACACAACACTGATCTTATTTTCACATTATTATTTTACCTGTTCTTCCAAAATACGATCCTCGTCATGGCTGTAGTTTCTTAACTCTGCTGCCGTATGAAATAAGACAGTGCCTAAACATTTAAATAATATATTCTCACATCGACCATATAATAAACATTTTTAATATATACACATTAACATTTCAGATAATATAATGATTTATCTGTTACTATTATTATGATTCTTATAAATGAATGCCATTTTATCTGTGCATGTATATATTATATAATTACACTTATTATTGTATATTATATTAAATCTACACTTTCATTATTATGAGACGATATTTCCTAACTGCGTAGCTTTTTAGAAAATTTTTCGAAATGTATTTTTATTTTTAGAATTTCTCTAATAGTGATGCTTCTTTAAACTCTAACTTGGAAATGTATTATCATCTATCTTTCATGTGCAAACCGCATATCTAAGCCACTGAGAAAGCCACAGTCTACTTTATTATTCTTAC
The DNA here is from genome assembly GCF_003426905.1 of Ctenocephalides felis. NCBI lineage: Eukaryota > Metazoa > Arthropoda > Insecta > Siphonaptera > Pulicidae > Ctenocephalides > Ctenocephalides felis. The sequence continues at coordinate 13,232 of NW_020537043.1, read as the reverse complement.
GTAAAATAAAAAATATAATGTATTACGCGATAAAAAAAATAAATAAAAGTTAGTTATCATTCAAAATTTGTATGATTTAAATTTCAATAAAAAAATAAATGTTTTTAAGTTTTACATCAACTCTGTCTTTGATGACTTAATACCGTAACTACGAATAACTATGAGTAAGGTTCAAAATATATAATTATTTTGATATGGAATATATGAATTGGCAATGCAACAACTTCGCCTAAAATAAAAAAGAGGCTTTAATATAGTACAAAATTGCGATTTAATATAAACGTGACATATTTATAATGTTAAATCAATATATAATTCAATTAATCCGAATGTAAGTATGGTACCGTCATTGAAAATAAGTTATTCTTACCCTTAGTCTCGGTGCGCGAGTAATCCACCGGGCAATCGTATACGGCGACGCCGGCATCTGTTGCATCTCTGACGACACCTGAAACGATACGCTTCAAGACCATCCCGCGGACAACAGTGCTGGCGTGTAATCCGCCGCCAAGAATTTTGCAGACTCGGAGGCGTCCGGTCGAGAAATCGTCAGTCGCACTACGCACAGCTACGCAGCCTTGGGCAACCAAAGGTGTTAGGACGTCCTCCAACCCGAATTGTCGCGATTGTATCACCGAATTAAGGATTTTCTTCACTGACTACAAAACACAAACAAGTTTTGTTATTGTTTTTATAGAGACTTCTGATGCTGTTTTGTTGTTGTGTGGTTCTTATGATAATCCCTAAACAGTTTGTTTTCGCCAGAGAAATCCAATTTGCTAAGTTTGTTGTCTCGACGTTTCTAATCATTATGAATCGTTTGACACCAAAACTGAAAATAGTATGTTGGTGTGTATGTTAAGCAGAAATTCATATTCGTCGAGGTTTTCTTGAAAACTTCTGAATCTAATCAAAAAACCTTTGATAACCATTTGATCGAACTCTATAACGACTAGCGTTGATTAGTTTTGGGCAACAATTGGCAAAAAATGCATAAAAAATAAATAGAATAGAATACAAAATAATGTAGGTATGTAATAACAAATATGAAAATAAAAATAATAGCGCAGGTTGCTAAATATAATATATATATATATATATATATATATATATATATATATTATTCTATTATTCTAATTTTAATCCTTACCTCCAACGAGCATATGTCTGTAAAATCATATGCTACCATCTTTGTCAAATGATTCTCCGCAAATGCCAGGGCCAATTCATATCCATCTGCAATCTCTGCGGGCGTAACCCCCATGGATAATGGCTCTTCGGCGTACTCCAAAAGAGCACCCGCCAAAATGATTACGTAGTTAACTGCATCGCCCATCTATAATACAAATATATATGTTGTTTATAATGATAGATCTATTGGTTTAATGTGATTATATTTTAAGGCTAATGAAAATTGGTTAAATGATAAAATATTATCAAAGATTTTAAATAAACATCCTCGCTCTTAAGTAAACTCCGCGATCAACATATGCATTCAGTACTGTACATTGTACTTGCTGATCACCGTTTAGACAAAATTAATTCATTTTTAGTACATGAAGTATAGCGATTAAATTAATACGATTACAGATATTATAATGTAAGTTTTCATTTAAAAATATCCATCGCGAATCTGATTGATTGATTGATTACTTTTTAAACAATTAATTATTTTATCTGTAAATCTAGAATATAGTCTCAAATGGAAATCGCCTTTCGTGCGAATAGCTGCATAAGAATTATATGTTTCGATCACTATTAGATTTATGCAATATAATACCCACATCCAAGCTGATCTATAAGAAGCTTATAGAACACGTAGTTTTGATTGCTCTTGAAATATATAATATACTATTGGTGTACTATTATTTATTTATTTGATTGATAGATTAATTTATTTATTTGCATATTCTCTGATTTATTTTTTATTTATTGATATGCCGTAGTTTAGTGAACTCACTTCATCCTGTTGGACAAAGGCTGCGTCTGCTAACACCTTTATAGCAGGATGCTGTATTTCCAGTTCACGTACTATGGTCGCGGCGTCGCTCGTCACAAATTGGTTATTGAGATAGTTGACAATTATTTTGGCCATTCCATTTGGGCCGAAAGCAGTACGCAAACTGTGCGAAAATTCCTTGCAGGCATTTATATTTCTGAAAAGCAACAAACGAATGCATATTATCAAAAAACGAGTATCAAATATAATTACGATGCTAGTATGCCGAACATCGGTTCTTTATAATGATGTAGCGGGTGGTTAGAACGTCATGGTTCTTTATGAAGAGTTACCTAAGAACAGCCTCCTCCATGCCGCTATATACGCGCGCGCCTCCTCTTAGCATCTGGTGCACTCCTGGTGCCTTCGGAACATGCAAAGCCATTTTCGTCAAGTCAGATTCACTGCTGTTCCTCGATCTAATACTTCTTGTTCCTTTACTAAAACAAAACTATGTTCAATCGGGAAGATATTATATTGCCGTATTATATTGCACATGGACTTCACGCCATGCATAATAGAAAAATTTCGAATTAATTGTGTATATGTTTTCATTGGGCTCGATTAATATAATAAATTATATAAAATATCGAAATGAGGTACCTAAACTTAACACTTTCTTGTTGCTTAAAATTATTTCAAAAGATAATGCATAATCCAATCGATAAAATTATTTTCTAAGTTTGATCTGTTCCAACACAACAATCTTCTTTGTTCGCCGACACCAAGCAAAAGTAATATATATGATAAATTAATTTATATATATATATATATATATATATATATATTAACAAATTAGAGCTTCCAAATGCGTTACGAATCAATTGGGTTACGAATTTTCATTTGTAACAACTCAATCTGTCAAATGTCATTGCTTTCACTATTTAGTACTCATTGCGCTAATATTAATAACCTAGATAATGTAATGTAATTATTACGGTTCGTACTTACAATTATAATAAAGGACCCTCGACGTTTTCAATAAACTGACTTTGCTCACTTTTATTAGGAAGATAAGCGATTCACTAGCGCGATCAAAAATGCAATCTTTTGTTTGAGCTGATGTAGCTACTAGATAAAAAGGCCAAATAAAAAAACAAAATCTTTTGTTTACGCCTTAGTTATTTTTTATTCGAAATTGAAAAATATTACACATTTTTATGATAGTAAGATATCGATAGAAAATAATACATTTGAATCGATCTGTAAAATCAGAAAAACTATATTTATAAACTTTTGTCAAGGTTTACGATTTACGGTACGATTCTATTCTAGAAGTTTGAAAACCGTTCGAAAAAATATATGTTGAGAATAGTTTTGATCCTTCTTCGTGCTAGAATGCTAGATTTGATGGTTCAAACTAACATACTAATATATAAAAAGCCCATTAATATTGGTTAAATAATAAATATTCATCAAAGTTTTAAATAAATAGCCTCGCGCTTAGGTACATTCCGCGCTCAACATATACATTCAGTACTGTGTTTTATACCTGCTGATCACCGTTGACTTCCACACTTATAAATTATTATTTTTAGACAAAATTCATTTTTAGTATGAGGGCGTTTTCCAAGAGTATCTTAAACGATAATAAAATATTTTTTGTGTCCATTGGACATGCAAACTATCCTGCATAATATTGTCATAGCTCTTGTCCCACAGGCCGACGCAAAATACAGAACTGTGCATGTCAGTCATTTTTGACATGAAATATGTAATTGATCTATCATAAATTTCTCTATTTCATCCAAGAATTGGGCCAGGGGTTTGAAATTAATTTAACATGAGTAAAAAGTTTGCCTGGCCATCGTGTCTTTGATTACTCTACTCTGACACATAGTCAGTACATGGACTATAACTATATATACGTTGAATCGCCGATTCAATTTCCAGTTTTTTTGACTTTTAGTAGATACGAATTTATTGCTATGTGGCTTTTATTCAATACTTTAATCCTCCATTCAACGTATCGTATTCGGATGCAAATTTATGCTGCATGAAAATGCAACGTCAATGCCAATGCAAGAAACATTTATCCAGTACGCGAAACAACGAGGAGAGATTCAAAAAGCAATTTAAAGAACCGAGAAGAATTTTTGTGTATTTATTTACAGCAGTTTGTGATAGATCATGAATAGAGAACTGACAATACTGTTTTTAAAATATCAGTATTGCACAAAACATAATTCTGCTGTAATCACAATTGTTATTGATAATTTTTTCACAAATATATCTACGGTAAATTCTTGTGTAATTAATACCGGTCTTTCTGACCATTATGGAATTTCGCTCTCTTTGCCTAATACTACTAATTCTACTTCCCACGTGTATCGGTATAAAAGAAAATTTAATATAAAAAATAAATTATTTTTCAAGGAACTACTAGAAAAAGAGACTTGGAATATATTGGATCAATCCAATGATCTTACATTTGATACATTTATAAATTCTTTTTTTACATAATTTCAACACTGCTTTCCCTATATCAAAACATAAAATGAACATTAATAAAACTCAAACGTGGTACTCTCAAGGCCTATGTATTTCATATAATAAATTATTGCGTTTAGAAAGAGAATCCAAACATAATAGTAATTTTAGTTTTATGATTTATTTTTTGAAATATAGAGAAATTTTCAACGATTTATGTGAACTAGCAAAAATCAAGTACAATGATAATATTATTTTCACTTCTCATAATAAACAAAAAGCGATGTGGTCACTCATAAAATCGGAAGTTAACTTTAAAGCAAATTCTACCAATATTGAATTCCTTAATATTAATAATATAAAAATTTATGATCAGCTATCAATTGCCAACGCATTTAATAATTTTTTCATTAATGAAGCTTTTAATTTGACTTCAAATATAACTATTGATCCGGTCATTTCAAATGCAATCTTTTCTAAAATAAAAACTACTTCAAATTCCCTTTCTCTATATCCTATATCCTCCGAGGAATTGTCGCATGCAACTTTTTCTCTTAAGAATTGTTATTCCTCAGGACCAGATGAAATTTCATCTGACATTTTAAAACAATTTTTTCCATTATTTATTGATAAACTTCTCATATGCTTTAATAACGCTATCGATAAAGGCACCTACCCAAATCATCTTAAACATTCAAAAGTTAAGCCTCTTTACAAGAAAGGGGCCACGGATTTAATTAATAATTACAGATCAATTTCATTATTAAATACTTTTGATAAAATTTTTGAAAAAATCTTACATAGTCGCCTTAATATTTTTTTAACAAAAAACGGTATTCTATTTAAAATCAGTTTGGATTTCGACAAAAATGCTCAACATCCCATTCTATATTCACTTTATTACATGATATTGTTTATTCTTTTGAAGATGGTAGCTTTTGCATTACAATTTTTTGTGACTTGTCCAAAGCCTTTGATAGTATCTCCCATGATATCCTTTGTAATAAGCTTGAAAAATACCGCGTACGTGGTTCAGCTCTTGACTTATTTTCGTCTTATTTATCAAACAGGACTCAGTCTGTTTACTTGAGCGGTGATGTCATAATATGTAATAATATCAGACAAATTAAATATTAAACTCGGTGTCCCTCAAGGTTCAATACTTGGACCTTTATTATTTCTTATATATATAAATGATCTTCCGAATTGTTCAGATCTTTGTAAATTTATTCTTTTTGCTGATAACACTAGTATTATTGTTAAGGGAAATTCTTTGGAAGAAATAAGTAACAAATTAAATTTAGTAATGGCTTCAATTTCCAATTGGTTTAAATCCAATAGTCTTCTACTTAATAATGATAAAACCCATATAATATCATTTCGTACTGTTAATAAAATTAATAATGAGATAAGCACGCTGAACGTAAATGATATTATTTTCTTTACTAAATTTTCTTCTCTCTCGAAGTTTTTAGGCATACAATTGCATAAAAACTTAAATTGGAACTATCACATTGATTCTATACTAACACCCAATTTAACGAAAACGTGTTTTATGTTAAGAGTTCTTAAATCTAAGGTTAGTTTTAATTGTCTTATCTCAATTTACTATTCCAATTTTTACTCACACATCGCATATGGAATCCAGTTTTTGGGGTTCTCTCCATCTCTTAACCGCATTTTCAAACTTTAAAAAAAAGCTTTGAGAATAATTTTTTCTATTAGTTCTTTATCTTCTTGTAAAAACATTTTTCGTGAACATAGTATCCTTACCGTTCCCAGTATATTTTTGCTCATTACTTTATCGTTTATAAAAAATAATCCCGAACGTTTCAATTTGTCTTCAATGTCAAATTCTCATTACAAGACAAGAAACTTAACTATTAAAGCACCAGTATTTAAACTTGCAACGTCTTTTAACTCAATTGACGGATTTGGAATTCAACTTTTTAACTTACTACCACTTCACATACGAAAACTAAATAATCATAAATTCCACAATACTATAGTAAAATTCTTAAAAGCTCAATATTTCTATGATATTTCAGAATTTGTTAATTTTGATATTAAACAATACTTTGCTAACCAATGACGATTTAGTAATCATCTGCCTCTCATTCATGTCATCTTTTCCCTAAATTTTATTATTTAATAAATTTTACTAACCCTTTCTATATAAAATATATTTTATTCAAATTCATTTATTAGTATATTTCTTTTGTGATACTGCGCTTCTTCCTTTTTGCAGATCCACATTAGAATTTGACGCACATTGACGGACAGGATTGATCCAAGTCTATTTTCTATCAGCAACTGTCGACATTGCATTTATTATTCTTGGTCTTCTAACGGTGCCCAAAACGAAGATATTAAATTACTTGGGATGAACTCGGATCGCGTCAATTGCGGTTTCATGATCTCCGATATATATATATTTAATTTTTGTTCATGATTATTTAACGTACAATAAAGCGTTTAAAGGTGAAATTTCTTTATGTCTGAGACTTTTCACCAAACTATAAACTATACTATACTATACTATATATTGCGATTTTATAAATAGATAAAGTTATTATAAAAAGTGACCCTGTTATAAGCTTTATATATTATATTTATTTATTTATTCATAAGCAAGCCGTAATCAATAATAATAAATACTATTTCAGGCTCTTGTCAAGCTTACTCATAATTAATATTGAAAGGATAGTAATTTTATAATAATCATAGTAGCTGCACGATTTTCGCTTCTGAAAAAAGAGCTGAAAAAAAGCATTCGAACATTAAATACAATATTCATCATCAAGTTCATCATATTAAAGTCTATTAGAACATCAGTCAAGCTCAAAATACTTGCACAAGGTTGAAAATTATACTGATTTAAAACATTAAAAATTAAATTAATAAAATAGCAATAAGGAACTATGAAATAAAATTTACTATTTTTTACTATTATAAATTTTACTATTTATCATTGCCGTTTTTGCTTAAAATTTCGGTTTGTTGAAATCCAAAATAAAAAGAAGTTTTAAAGACCAATAATTATTAACTTCCCGAAGAAGTTTATGTTTTCATAAAAAAAATCCGATTCACTAATTTTATGTTTTCTCGAAGTTTCAAGCCATTCTGAATCGAATGAGACCAAATTTGGAAAAAGTATGTGTGTGTGTGTGTATGTGTGTGTGTGTGTGTATGTGAACAAATTTTTTGCCGTAAATCGACGTTTTCTCAAAAATGGCTAGACCGATTTTAAAAATTTAAAAGCCATTTGATGTATCTCGATGAGGACTAGCGTTTATCAATTTTGCGCGACGATCAGCCAAGCCGTTTCTTTGTAAATAGCAGAAAAGTGAAAAATTTTTCGTCCACGTTTTAGCCCGCAGTTCTGAATCGATCTTGAAAATTCAAAAACCGTTCGAAAGATATTGATTGGGAATCGTGCTGATGAGTTGTTGGTAGAGATCGACCGGGCCGTTTTCTTGTAATAAAGTGTTAAAAAAATTTTTTTCGACGATTTTTATTATTATTTTTTTGACGCTAGATACCATAGTCTTCTAGATCATACTAAAATATTACGGTCCTACGACAATTCGTTTAGCTTTAAAAATTCGTTAAAGTTTGCAAAAATTAGTATCGTTTTTTTGGCATTTGTCAAAATTAGACTTTTCATCGACGATTGCTCAAAAACGCCTGAACCGATTTCAGAAATTTAAAAACCATTTGATGTGTCTCAATGAGGACTATCGCTTGTCACTTTTGTGCGACGATCGGCCGAGCCGTTTCTTTGAAATTTGGAAAAAAGTGATAAACTTTTCGTCCACATTTAAGCTCATTCTACCGAACCGATTTTAAAAAATCAAAAACTGTTCGAAAGATATTAGTTGGGAATGATACTGATTAGTTTTAGGTAAAAATCTACCGAGCCGTTTTCTTGTAATTAACTGTTGAAAAAAAAATTGAGACGATGTTTATGGAACTTTTTTTGGCAATATATACCATGGTCTTATAGAACTTACTGAATTATTACGGCTTTACGACAAGTAGTTTAATTTTAAAAATTCATCTAAGTTTGAGAAAATGAGTAGTTTTTTTGAAGTTAGTTAAAATTAAACTTAGACGATTCACTTGGTATAACGATAGAGTACTTGATCTTAATAAACTGGTTCAATTAAAAAAATAATGATTTTTGAAAATTTGCTTTTAGAAAATACTCCGATTAACGTGTTTGTTCGTTTTCAATTATGTGTAATAAATCCACTCGGAATACTTTTAATCACTCATAAATTAATTTATTTTTTATTGATTTGGTCGATTATTTACATATATCGGGAAGTTCATGTAACTTGCCTCAAGGCTAAATACCAAACCAACTAGTTTTATTATCGGTTTTCCATTGTAATAATCTACTACTATCGACGCAGTATCTAAAGCACTATAACCTAAATACACCAAGCTTTCACATGCTATAAACCATAGCTATAAACATTTAAAATTTGTTAAGAATTAGAGACATTTAAAAAATAAACATTTTTAAATAAGCATGAATTTAGAAAATTTAAATTAGACGCAAATCATGAATTTTTTTTTAGAAGCATTCAGAGGAAGGTAATACGCTATTTTGACAAGCTTTGCGAATTCATATTCAAGATACTGCAAGTTTGTTCTAAGCGAATATATTTTATCGAGCATTGTACATTATTATTAACCAAATTAAAATGCGTTTTTTCCAGTGAATTAATATTCTTGTTCGGACGTCTTTTCGTTTTATTATATTGGCCATGAAGGTGACAAACTTCAGGGAATTAAGTTTTACACGGAATGGTTGCTACCCCTGGTAGAGGGGGTAGCGGAGTGTTTTAATTGAACTAGTTGTTCACTTCAAGAAGTAAAGTCCGCTTAACAACATGTAAATAACCAATAAAAATAAATATATCTTCTTTCATTATAACTTAGTAACAAATCAGTGTTTGTAATTAGAACTGCAACAAATACATAATATACAAACAAATCAGTGTTTAATACAGTCCACAGCTACAAGGGTTAAATTATAACCTAACAACCTGAATTATCGAAGGAGAGTTTTAATAAATTCTATAACTACGTAACATAAAATACAATTCTTCAAACTTCAGTATTTTGCTACACTAGAAGTTTTCAATGATACAGCAGATCTATTAAATAAAAGCTTTTTATCTAAACAAATTTTAGAACTATTATTGATTAGATAGATCAGTACCATAAAAAACCTTTTGTTCGGGTTCTGAACCATTTGCCAGGCTAATTTAGTTTTAGATCAACTTTCAGAGGCGGAATAGGAAATTCTTCGCAATTGACACTTCTCGTAACCGATGAAAGCAGTAAGAAAAGATTTTATTTAGTAAATAACTTATTCAAGTTAACAATGTATTTTTATTTTATTTTGAATATATGAAGAAGCTAGATTACGAATGTCTTCATCCTTATCAAAAAAACGTCCAAATAGTATTGAAACGAAAAAATACGTTAAATTTTCATTTCGATTTATGCTAAAATTGAAACTATTCACCAATATTTCATGTTTGATTTTCAAGAAAAATTAAGTTTTTTATATTTTTTGTTATTTTTATATAATCGTAACAAAATTATGAAATAATTATACCTCTAGATCTAAAATTTCTATGTTTTGTAGCATTTCATAATTTAAAGCCATAAAATATAAATTAGTCGAAGTTGGTTTGCTAATTTGTGATAAAATTTATTAACTTCCCGTAGGGCAAGTTATAGTAATCGCAAAAAAATCGACTAGCTGTAAGTGGAATTCTGTCTTAAGGCAATTAGGGCATCGTGCCTTAAGGCAAATTGCTGGAACTTCCCGTACCAAAAATTATTATTTTTTTTTAACATTTTTGAAAAAAAATTACTTTGAAAAAATAAGATTTTTGAGAAACTATAAATTGGACAAAAAATTAGTTTTTTTTGAAAAAAAATTTTTTTTAAAAAAATTTTTTTTTTAAATTTTTTTTTCTTTATTTTGACATATTGTGGAAGATCTGAACTTTTTTTTCAAAGCAATCGTACTGCTTTAACTACATAGGGACAAAATATAAAGCGCGTAAGCGCCGCGTCGCTGTCTAACGCATAAGCATTGGTACGGAACCCATAGGAATGTTAACAAAATGTATACTTATTGTTAAAATCTCTATAAAATATCTGATAATTTGATGTGCATATGTTTAATGATCATTTTTGACCGCCAAATGGCTCATTTTTTTACTTTTTCCTCTATATCTCCGAAACCGCTGGACCTACCTTCATGAAAGTTGTATCGATTCTTCATCTTGTCAATTCAAATAAAATGTTTTTTGAATTATTAAAATCGGACGCTCCGTTCTCTTAAAAACTGAGTTACCGTTTTCGGAACTTTTTGCCCCGTATCTTCGGAACGGCTTGACCTGCCTTTGCCAAAAACTAATCAGCACGTCTCCTTATCAATACGGATCGAATGTTTTTTGAATTATTCAAATCGGTTGATCCGTGTTCCTGAAATCGTCGACGAAAATTTGTATCCGCACATACATACACACACATACATACATACATACATACACACACACACACACACACACACACACACACACACACACACATACATCCATTTTTTCTAAGGTATGCCAAAATGTTCAGAAACCTCTGAAACGTAAAGATATATAAAAATTTTCATTTTCGATTTTTTTGCGATTACTATAACTTGCCCTACGGGAAGTTAAAAATGAAAATTTTTATATATCTTTACGTTTCAAAGGTTTCTGAACATTTTGGCATACCTTAGAAAAAATGGATGTATGTGTGTGTGTATGTATGTACGTGTGTGTATGTATGTGCGGATACAAATTTTCGTCGACGATTTCAGGAACACGGATCAACCGATTTGAATAATTCAAAAAACATTCGATTCGTATTGATAAGGAGACGTGCTGATTAGTTTTTGGCAAAGGCAGGTCTAGCCGTTCGAAAGATACGGGGCAAAAAGTGCCGAAAACGGTAACTCAGTTTTTGAGAGAACGGAGCGTCCGATTTTAATAATTCAAAAAACATTTCACTTGTATTGACAAGATGAAGAATCTATAAAATTTTCATAAAGGTAGGTCTAGCGGTTTCGGAGATATGGAGGAAAAGTAAAAAAATTAGCCATTTGGCGGTCAAAAATGATCATTAGACATATGCACATCAAATTATCAGATATTTTATAGAGATTTTAACAATAAGTATACATTTTGTTAACATTTCTGTGGGTTCCGTACCAATGCTTATGCGTTAGACAGCGACGCGGCGCTTACGCGCTTTATATTTTGTCCCTATGCAGTTCAGTACGATTGCTTTGAAAAAAAAGTTCAGATCTTCCACAATATGTCAAAATAAAAAAAAAAAAAAAAAAAAATTTTTTTTTTTTTTTTAATTTTTTTTTTCAAAAAAAGTAATTTTTTGTCTATATAGTTTCTCAAAATTCCTATTTTTTCAAAGTACATTTTTTTCAAAATGTTCATCGTTTTTGAAAAATTAATAATTTTTGGTACGGGAAGTTCCAGCAATTTGCCTTAAGGCACGATGCCTTAATTGCCTTAAGACAGAATTCCATTTACAGCTAGTTAATAATTGTTTTAGCGAGTAGTAAAACAGTGTGTAAATGACTACTTAACGTTTATTAAACAAAACTAAAAAATAAAGTTAGGAAAATGTGATGAAATTTCAGAATTATAGCAAAGTTCTACTAACAGTTTGACTTTTGAAAATTGTATAATATTACGGCAAGATACATCATAACGGAAATTTATTATGAGAAACGGAATTCATCTTAATGACTATTATTTATAAACAAATATAGAAATATAGCTATAATGATTATATCAAGAGATAATAAAATATGCTGCAGCCAAAAATATAAAAATGTACGTAAAAATAGTACTATCCGCAATTTCATTTTCGAATTTTACAGGTCCACAATAAAAGATATGGATAAAATTAGTTTGAAAATTACTGCTAGGTGCTATTAAAAGATACTCAACGGAGATTAAAGAAGAAATTAATTGCGCAGATCATTTAAGAGAAGAGGGCCAGAAAAAAATTATAATATCTCAATTATAATGCAGAAAAACTTCTGGATTGGAAATTTTATCACTATATTTTATTTTTCTCCGTGTTTTTCAGTTTGACTTTGGATTCGTGTTCAGTGGTGAGAAATTCATTGAAACTTATGTGGCAAGCACAGTACTACATAGAAACTGTTAACGATTAAATTTCATAATATTTATGATCTACAACTAAAGAGTATTATAATAATTATTAAATAAAATAACAAATATATTATAGCGACGAATACTTTAAATTGAATTTATTAACAATTTTTTTCGCTAAACCAAAAGTAAATGTATCGTTCACAACAAACATTACAGCAAAGACCAGACATCCTGAACATTAACTAACATTTGTAATCACAGGTCATCTGCTGGCATTGTTGGTGCACCAGCTGGACGGGCCATGACGATGTGATCAATTCGCAGCACGGTGCAGGCTGCCTGTGTGGCCCTTTTAAGGGCCCAATGTTTAACAACCAATGCATCAAGTACATCTCTCTCCACCACGTCGAAACAAGTAACAGCTGTATCTATATGTAAACATACAGTATGTAAAAAATTGGTGAAATGTAAAAGCTTCGATATATAATAACAAACTTTAATCGTGCTTATTTATTAAATTTGAAGTTTTGAACAAAAAAAATTATTCAATTATTATATCTTGGGCCAGCGGTGGCGATATCGGTTCTATTCCC
>NW_020537042.1:0-28942 GCF_003426905.1 Ctenocephalides felis | reverse complement strand
AGCTCTTGTGCTACGGTTGTATGCTTTTTTACTTTTTTCTCCGCGAACATTTGTATTTCGCATTAAAGGTTATAATAAACTCTTTTCAACACTGCACCTCTACTGAGCCAGTGCACTTCGGTATTGAAGATTAAATCGCCATGATTTCCAAATTGCTTAGGAATTCAAACTCACGGTGATTTGAACCCCTGTGACTTCATAAAATTTAGTAATATATTTACTGGAGCTGTATCATGGAGTAAATTTAATTTCTTTACACACATTTTATTTGATAAATTATGCAGTGGTTAACAAATATTTATTTTTCTGTGGCTTTCTTAATATTTACGAAAAGTCTTTCCGCTAATTCTACATTGATATAGTGGGTGCCCCATCTGTTGATATACTAACAATCTTTTTTATTGAAGAGGTTGTAGTCCCTTGCACTGGAACCAGATAACAAAACTCTTCAGTAATATTGAATTTAGTGTCAATACCACGTATAGATATAGTGAGTTTGCTGTGTCGCTAACGTCACAACTTTCATCAAGTGCCAAAGAACAGTATTCAAATTTAGCAATGCTTTCACGAAGCGTTGTCGGCTTTGTATACCAGTGATCGAACATGCCTTTCAGTTCCATGAGCGTAGACAGGAATTTTAGTCACTTCAATACTTACTAGCCTTCGTGAGCCAGCCAGAATGTGCCATTGGCCCTGGTTTCATGTTAGCCAAATCAGCTGATGATACCTCACCAGAAATGCCTCAGCTCGTACCTATGGCTAAATAACTTGCCTCGATTCAACAGAAGTTAAATCAACCAAATTTTCAAGCGCGATTGTTTCGAAGTTTGTAACCGGCTGTAAGTACATGAGAAATGATAAATTATATTGAATTTTATCATACAAATAAAAATAAGTAAATTAGTTGTTACTTCCGGAATATTTTCACACGTTTCAAGTTGTTTACTTAATATACCAGTTTTTTTTTTGTTGTCAAGTGGTCAATGATTTGTCTAAATAGTTAAATAAATGCTGAAGTGGAAGTTTGTTGGTAGAAAAGGCACACAAACCAAAGAAGGAGCTTGTTTATGCATTTCGAACAATCGTAAAATTTTGTTTATTCGCCCGTATATGCTGGTTTACCATCGCAATATATGACTATTAAAGAATCGGGAGATATATCGCTATATAGGCGAAAAATTTATCCATTTTGATCACTTTACTTTCAGAATCTTCGTTTTCGAATTTTGTGTAATCCAACGATTGTCAATTCTTTTCCTTTAAAATAACTAAATGTGATTCACTTGTGAGTGAAATTCTTATCGATAAAAAGTAAACTGGATAGTCTAATTATATATTTAAGGCTTAAATAAAGCATGTAAATGTTAGCTTCATTCCCTTATTATTTGGTTAAGATTATTCTTGCATTCATATCGAATTGTCATTCCTATTCAGATTAAGAGCTTCCGAGATATTCTAGAAGGATAATTAATTCCAATGCAATAAATTACATTTAACTGGTTTTAAATATTCATTAAACAACACTCTATAAAATGCGTAAGGTATAATAGTATTTTATTAGGTTTTAGCCAATATTTATAATTCAAAACTCCCATCACTCAAATACAAATCAACAATGCAGACAAATATACCATTTCCAATGTGGTAATTTGAATGTAAAATTATGTAAATCATAAATTATGCCAAATACTATATCGCTATAATGATAAGTACATCAAGGTATTTTTCCTTCTAATTATACTTTCGTATTTTTTCTTTCTACTATTATATTAAATACTAGCCGGCCCGACAGACTTCGTCCTGTCAAAAAAAATTGTAATGTGGCGGTGTTTTGTGCCCACCTTTTTTCTATTCTTTGTAAAAAATTATCCTCAACAGAACCGTCACCCTGGTAATAATTCGGTGTGAATTAAAAATAATTAAATAACACTATAAGAATTTAAAAGTAAGTAATTTTATTAATGTAAATCATAATTCAAAAATCAGTTCAATTTTCATTGTAGTGCTTTGTGATAAACGATGTTTTTTGTTTGATTACCTGGCGCATAGACAAACAAATCTGATGGTTTTCCAATACGGGAACAAACAACATACAATTTTCCATGTGAGAAACATGAGTTTTCTAAATTAATACCACAAACACTTAATGATACCATAAACGCACTGGAAACGCATTGGGATGCATGGTGCGAGAACATGCTGAGTGTGTTGCAATATTACACGTTGTTTCTCCAATAGTTTGAATATTTAATGGTGATTTGAATTCTGAATGAACCGTACAGCATCCTTCTAACAATGTGGCTGCTATTCCAGAAGAAGCAACTACAACCGCTATGTTAGTTCTTGCCCGAACAGTTGCTAAAACTAATGACATGAGGAATGTTGTGCCAGTTCCACCAGGGGCATCTAGGACATATAAACCACAACTTTCATTATCGATTGCCTTTATTAAAGTATCATAAACTTCCTTTTGTTGGCAATTCAACAGGGGTACATTCGTTTGAACTATTAAATCTAAATCCTGGTGATCTTATTCACGTTTCCGTTCCAATTCTTGATTAAATGCGTCATTCATTTCACGATATGGTGCTGGCATTCCTAACCTGATAAATAAATCACCGCACATGAAGTAACACATACCTTCGATCAAGAGTAAAGCACGATTATGTACCTCCTTTCATTTATCTTAATATCATAATTTCTGGAACTGACACGAATTTGATGTAAGCTATCTTCTGACATATTATCCTTGTATTTGCCATAGGTTACACGGATTTGAACGAAAACATGTCGGAATTAGGATAGCGAATAATGTTCGTATCTGACTTGGATATGCAAAGATAATGGCTTCAGCGATTGTCGTATCCCAATGACTATCGTTTTCTAATATTTTATTAAATATTAGAAATTATTAACATGCAGCACGATATGTTGGGAATATTACACCATTAACGGTTCGTAGTGACTCAAATGACGTTGGCCCACGCACATTTATCCGCAACAACCGCAAATAGAAACATTCATTATTCTTTGGATGAACTGTATACATTAGACCAAGAGCTTCAGTAGAACGCACATCTGGATACCCAGGAACCGCATCGCCTTTTTTCCGACTTTGAAAATTCTCCAACAAAGCATTCCAAATATAATAACGTAGCATCTCCAAGTAAAGCAAAGTTCGTGCAAATTGATCGCTTTGGCAGATTACAAAAAAACTGGTCAATGTAGTTGCTGTAGGTGTTTCAGCACTTTGCGCGTTATCTTTGTTGTCTTTTTCACAAGTTTACAAACAAATTACATTAAAAAGCGATGGAAGGGATTCAATGGAAAGCTTTTTTCCATTTTTTTTTTTTGACATTTTTGATGTACGATTTGTCTCCTTTCTTAACATTTGTTCGAAAAATAATCTGACGATGAATAAGTGATACTATATATTTATATTTAGAAGAAAAAACGCATTTAGTCCTTGCTGGCAATTTAAGTTCAAAAATTTGCTAAAGTTTGATGATTTGCGCACGACGCATATATGCGGCAGTCGTTCCCAACGGGTTAATAGTATTAATGCGTTTTATAACTTCATGTTCATACCTCATTTAGAACAGGCGGTATTTATTTAGCTACTAAATGTTCTTTGTGAATTACACGATGGACAATAACCATTTCAGGATTCACATGTTTCATCAACTTTAAGCAGTCATTTTTCTTGCCCATTATATAAAAGATATCATCTACCGCACAAAATATTATATTTTCATTGGTATATTATTCAACTCTAAGTAGTGGGATTTAGTGATTTTAGTATAGCTTGGGATTTAGTGATGCCTTCTAATATTTTACAGAACAACGTTTATGCAGAAAGATGTCGTGAGATGGTAATGTTGTTTTTTTGTCAATTTTTTCCTTTAAAGTTTTACAGTAATTCAAATCTGAATTTACATAATTGCGATGTTTCAAATTTCATTGATTCGTTGCTCAAGGACTGCTGACATCAAAGACAAAAGAGTATCTGCTCATTGTGATTTTGAACGAATTGAAAAATTTTGACGAATTATTATTTTGCTTGATCCGTTCATTTTATTATGGGCTAAAAAATAATAAGTTAGAAATTTGTATTATTGTATTAAATTATTTAAATTAGAAGAAAATTTTCACTTGACAAAATGGTTTATTTATTTAAATGTTTCAAGTAATACAAATAAAAATTTTATGGTTTACTTACAAATTTATTATATATTCACTATTCTAGACCCTATCTACTGTTTTTAACTTAATTTATATAAGCCAAAATAGATGGCTTTACTGTGCTCAATATGAACTTACGAATCCTTTGTTCAAAATGAAGAAATTGACTCTCTTATCTCTATAATGCTATTTGAAACGTTTGGCAGTAAAGTCAAATAAAATTATATTTAAATATTTTTTTTGTACAATTGTACAATTTGTACAATCAAGTTTTTCTTATTAAAGGTTTGAAATGAAATGATTTTCAAATTGCCATTTGGTGCGGCCTGTACCCCACGTTGGTAATCACTATAGTACATCACGTTTGAATGCAGAAAACACTAAAATAGCGTAAAACACATCTTTTCTAAATTTGCCCCTCATTGTCGCTACCAAGCTTTTTCAGACTGGCTCTGTATAGTTTTATTATTGTTATCGATTGCTTTTTTATTGCATCTTGTTATTTGAATTGGCTTATTTTCCTGTAAGGCATTGTTTATCACTATTACACCAGTTTTTAGTAAAGAATATTATGAAGATTAGACTGGTGCTGTTTAGTTTTATTATTTTTATTCATTGTATCTTGTCATCTGAATTGATTTATTTTCCCTTAAGATATTGTTTATCACTTTTTCACCAGTTTTTAGTAAAGAATATTATGCGAGATTAGACTGGCGCTGTATAGTTTTATTATTCTTATCTATTGCTTTTTTATTGTTTCTTGTCATCTGAATTGGCTTATTTTCCCGTAAGAAATTGTTCATCACTTTTACACCTGTTTTTAATAAAGAATATTATTATCAAGATCAGGCTGGCGATGTTCAGTTTTATTATTTTTATTCATTGCTTTTTTATTGTATCTTGTCATCTGAATTGGCTAATTTTCCCGTAAGACATTGTTTTTCACTTTTACACCAGTTTTTAGTAAAGAATATTATGCGAGATTATACTGGTGCTGTATAGTTTTATTATTCTTATTTATTGCTTTTTTATTGCATCTTATCATTCGAATTGGATTATTTATTTTGCCGTAAGAAATTGTTCATCACTGTTACACCAGTTTTAAATAAAGAATATTATTAAGATTAGACTGGCGCTGTATAGTTTTATTATTTTTATCCATTGCTTTTTTATTGTATTTTGTCATCTGAATTGGCTTATTTTCTCGTAAGAAATTGTTCATCACTTTTACACCAGTTTTTAATAAAAAATATTATCAAGATTAGACTGGCGATGTTTAGTTTTATTATTTTTATTCATTGCTTTTTTATTGTATCTTGTCATCTGAATTGGCTAATTTTCTCGTAAGACATTGTTTTTCACTTTTGCACCAGTTTTTAATAAAGAATATTATGAAGCTTAGACTGGCGCTGTATAGTTTTATTATTCTTATCCATTGTTTTTTTTATTGTATCTTGTCATCTGAATTGGCTTATTTTCCCAGTAAGAAATTGTTCATCACTTTTACACCAGTTTTTAATAAAAAATATTATCAAGATTAGACTGGCGATGTTTAATTTTATTATTTTTATTCATTGCTTTTTTATTGTATCTTGTCATCTGAATTGGCTAATTTTCAATTTTTTTTCAATTCAATTCAAATATAACAAATTTATAATTATTAAACATTTATATAAACAAACATATGTATAACTCATTTTAGTGAATAAATGAAAATCAAAGTTATTATTAAAAAAAAATTATATCTGTGTCTTTTACAGCCATTTTTTCTCTTTTTCCTTCTTTCCAGTCTCTTGATGAGGCTAGAGAAGAGCTTATATGTTGTGTAATTATCAAGTCCGGATTCACGGAATTTTAAACGCACTGCATCTATGCCAAAATATAAATATGAATATACATGTATATTTTCTAAATATATTATATATGCATAAAATTTAGAACCTTAATGTTTTGGTTTGTAAATATGTTTAAATATTCATATATGAGATTATTTACATATGCACATACATATTTGTATATGCATGTACATACCTAATACACAACTGTATAATAGCAATGAAGAAAAATTTCTCTTTCCTTTCCTGCCCCTACTTGAATACGACACTACCAATTTTCACGAGAGTGCTTTTTTTGAAAATAAGTGTCACCATTTGCTTCATCGACTCACCAACTATTTGTTAATTGAAAATTCATCTTCATTTTTAATTTTTTTAACCAAAACTCCCAATGCTTGCTTATCTACAAGCTTCGCTTCTATCTCAAGCATCTCAAAATCTGACATTATGGGAAGCTTAAAAAGTGATTGTTCTGGAGCATCCAGCTTTGATGCTTCAGAAGCCCTCTTATATGATAAAAGCTCTTTCATATCTTCCTTCATTTCATTCTTCTCGTATGTTAATTTAGATAGAGTATTCATTATACTATCCAATTTGCTCTCTGCAACTAGAATTTGTTTATTGGGATTTAAAAGATTTTAATAAATAATTTAAATATATAAATTTTAAATAACGTACCCACATCCATATTGGGACTCCCCTCTATTTCTCCTTGTTCAATTTCACATATAATTTCTGCAATAAATATTAGCATGAATGTTTTGTTAAGTGATATGTTATGAAGATATTAAATAATGTACCTTGTAGTTGCTCTATATTGGGAATATCCTCTGTTTCTTCATTCACTATCTTCTCCTGTTCACTATCAACACATGATGTGAAATCAGCCCTCGCTTCATACACTTTTATTTGTTTATAATTGGAAGATGTAGCTAAACATCTTCCCGTGACAATTTTGTATTTGATAGTATCAGGAAGGGGCATACACTTCTTGATCATTTTTTGAACTTTTAATGCAGAAATATTTGTTGGCCACAAATATTTTGTTTTCGGGGCCTTGAGAGCCCACGAAGAAGGTATATGTCCACATTTATCCTCCTTATCGTAAATTACGACATCCCATGTAGGCTGCCAACAAATTTTAATGATACTTAACTAAATATTTGTTTATATTTATCCTTACTTCAATTTAACAACTTACCTCCATTTTAATAAAATTTGTTATACACAAACTGTAAAAAACTTTACTCACAATATTCGCGTATGAAAGCACAATACGAACACGCGGAATTTTCTAGGCACAATACGAGCACGCGGGATAGAATTACTTAATTGTAACACATTGAGTTCGTTCTCACAACTCTCTCCCACTCCTTCATTACACGTGCGTGACTACACTTGCGTTGTAACCTTGATCAGTGTCCACAATGTACCGCTATCAATGACATTATTTATAGTAGGGCAATATGTGCTCCTTATATTTCTCGTTTGTTAATATAATAGTATTTTATCACCAACTTTGTACTTGTTATATGTTTTTTGGATTACTGATGACACACATTAAGTGTCGAAAAGTTTAACGGAATAAATAATTTTGTTATTTAATCTTTTATATATATATATATATATATATATATATATATATATATATATATGTTGAAAATGTTTAAATTTGATGTTGATATGTATGATTTCTTGGAGGGCGTAACATCAAGTGAAAAATAAGTAAAGATTTTTTTCAAAACATCTTTATTCTTCCATACGTTTCGACGTAAAATTCTACGTCATCTTCAGTGGTTCTACAATTTAAAAAAAGAAAAAAAAACGGAAAGTAACGTTACAAATTGAATATACATAAGCAATAGTAAAAAGAAAAGTTTTAACTAAAGAGAATTGCATAAAACATTACTTACTTGAATTATTTATATTATCACTAACACATATTAATATAACTTGTACAAATTAATAATTAAAGACAAGCACTAACTGTCAGTAATTTCTTTTTTTTAATAAAAAGAATAAAAGATAAAAAGTGATTAATAATTGAAATATTATACGTAATACACGTGCATCCGAGGCCAGTGCCAAACAGAATAATATTATTGTGAGTGGCCGAGATGGAAGTCAAAATTTTTAGAAAAACAAACCACATGTGCTTGCGTTTGACCAAGTGGCTTGGCGCGCTATGCAAGTGTGCGTGATAGTGTTGTGCAAACCTTGGTGTTAGGTATTCGATATGAATTGGGAAACATTATTTAGAACAAATTGGTAATTTTCGCAAATGAAGCTGGCGTCCGTACGTTTGTTCAAACAATAATTTCTGTTCAAGAAAATATAGGCTGATTCTGAAAAGCGCCTTTGTGAGACCTTCGATTCGTGATGAAGAACCTTTGCGTTATAAAAATTGAATGTATGGTTATTTAGTTTTAAATGTTCTGTGATCATTGTTTGCCCTTGATTTTTGTTTTTTGAGTTATTATCGTGTTGTTTCAATCGTTTGATAAGGTTCTGTCCTGTTTCGCCAATATAGGTGGAATCACAGTCATTGCAAGATATTTTATAGACCACATTAGATACTCGTTCTAAACTAGTGCGCGGCTTTAAATTTGAGAAGAGGGAGTTGAGAGTTAAATCGATGTTGCATACTAGACGGAGATTTGCGTTATAAAAAAGTTTTTTCCACATCGGATAAAGTTCTTTGATGTAAGGAAGGCAAATGGTACCTTCAAAATTATTGTCTTTAGTGGAAATTAAACTCAGGTTGGGGTTAGTTATTTTGTTTTTTAAAAAAGTGAGTCTATTGTTTGTGACGGATTTTATAAGATGTGGGGGATAGGAATTTTGTGTAAGGGTTTTGAAAATTAAATCTAAATTTGAGGTCCAAAATTGTTCGTTAGAAAGGAGGATAGCATGGTCTACAAGATTAATGATAGTACCTATTTTCATGTTAGAGGGGTGGTAAGAGTGAAAATTTAAGTACCTACCTGACCAAGTAGGTTTTTGGTACCAGTAAGTGATAATGCGGTTGTCTGTGCTTTTAATGATTTTGACATCCAAGAAGCTGATAGAGTTATTTTGTTCTTTTTCAAAAGTGAACTGAATGTGTTTGTTAAACGAATTGAAAGAATGAAGCAATAAGTCAAAATTTTGAGGAGGTATACAAGTGATAATGTCATCAACATATCTGTAATAAAAATAACAGTCTATGTTGATGGAATTGAAGACTCTGGTTTCTAAATGTTGTAAAGATAATTCAGCTAGGGCCGGGGATATAGAGGAGCCCATGGGAGTGCCAAAAATTTGAAAATAAAAATGGTCATTGAATTCAAAATATGTGTTCGTGATTATGAATTTGATCGATTCTAAAAACCAATGTAATGAAAATGTAGTATGGTAAGAGATTTCATCCCATCTAGCTGTTATAGATAGCATCTAACATTAATTGTAAGGGGACGTTGGTGAAAAGGGAAACAACATCTAGACCCACTAATAGAGTTTCGTGGGGTAAGACTATATCATTTAATTTATTTACAAATTCAAAGGAAATGAAATGAGGGGATTGGACAGTTATGATGGAGAGTTACTTAGAAATTTTGAGAATTTGGATAGAGGAGAATTTATGTCAGCGACTATGGGTCTGAAAGGAACGTCTTGTTTGTGAATTTTAGGGAGGCCATAAAATTTGGGATTATAGGGATGTAATTTTTTTAAAGTGGATGAAAGGCCTTTTGAAATTTGTTTATGGGACACTAGGTTGTTGATTAATTTGTGAAGAGAACGGTTAATGCGTTCTGTCGGATCAGAGATAATTGGAGTGTAAGTATTGGAATCGGATACTAATCTTGAGACTTTTTCCAAATATGTGTGTCTATCTACAATAACTGTGACGTTACCTTTATCGGCTCTAGTTACTAACAAATCAGGATTATTTTTTAAAAAGATTTTGCAATCTCTAATATCTCTCAGGATGTCTTTGTACTCTATATTTTTCTTTGAGTTAAAGGATTTAATAGCGGAAATAAAGTTTTTGCAAAAGGTAGCCTTTGTATTCATTCTTAGGTCTGTGTTTTTAATATTATAAAGACCTGCTTCTAAACGACTTAGAATTTTAATGAAGTTGATGTTGTAACATGAATTGGGGAAAGCAAAATTTGGCCCCAAGGCAAAGATGTATAAAAACCTGTCTGGGATAGTTACAATGGAGAGGTTTTTTAACCATTTGTTTATGAGTGATTCACTTAAAATGATTTTGGAGGAGTTTATTTTGGATTGCAAAAGCTTTTCAAATTTGTTTTTATAAGATATTTTTTGATTAGCGCAAAAGTTCCTATTACGAATCGATTCGAACTCAAAGAAACTTTCCAGGATTTCCGATTCTACTGTATTGAGTAACCAGTTATTTATCTTATTAATAGAAAGTTTTAAATTTTGTATGTTGCAGATACAATTTATATATATATATATATATATATATATATATATATATATATATAGCGCGTACGTAATGTAGCAGCGAAAGTTCTTTAGAAATATGCTAAATTGACACTAACACTTGTTGATCGCCACTTTGACTTATTCACTAACTGAGACCTCCACCTTCTATAAATGTGCTTTCGCAATGATGGTTTGACACTGATTGAAACAGTGTTTTTAAATACTCTGCAAGTATTCGTCCCAGAAATTCGTAGACTGTATGTCTTGCAGAATTTGTTTAATAAATTAAACACTATTTCAATTCAATTCAATTTATTTGCCGAATAATTGTAGCGGAATACGGAAATCACAGTGATATCGATTTACTGATAAAATGTACTATCGACTTGAACAGTTAGAATCACAAAATCTATATACTGAATGCTAGTTACTGCTGCTACTGATAATAATACTGCAGCAGCAGCGTTGACTGATCTGAACAAAAATAATGGTGTTACCATATACATTTCTTTCTATACTCTCACTCGATGCACAATTGCATAATAGCAACTACAAAACTTAAAGAAATTAACTTGGCAACATACAAAAAATCATACATTTTTTCTAATACAAAATACAATTAAATTAGTTCACATTCAAGAAATAACACAAGATACAAATATTTTGTTATTTACAATATGAATCATTAATTGTCAAGGGCACTAATTTATGAATAGGTCTTGTGTAGGTTCCATTTGAGGTTTTAACTTCTGCCACTCGAACTTTACCATCACGACTATAGTTTAAATTAACAACTCTAGCCAAGCACCATCTAAATGGGGGAAGGTTATCCTCCTTAATCAAAACTATCGAGTTTAATTTCAAATTTAGCTGATTATCTGACCATTTATTTCGTTTTTGCATATGAGATAAATAATCCTTTGACCACAAAGTCCAAAATTTATCTCGCATGGCAGTTAATTGCGTATATACCGTTAATGAATTTATCAAAATTTACGTTTGGTTCTGGAATTGTAGTTAAAAAATCTCCAATCAAAAAATGACTGAGCGATAATTACTGAAAACTAGAAACATCATCTGTTATTGCCATAAGAGGACGTGAATTAAGAATTGCCTCAACCTGTAATACTACTGTTAAATATTCCTCGTAAGTTAAACAGGAAGACCATATTATCCTCCGAAGGTGATATTACATAATTTTAATAGTTCCTTCCCACAATCTACCAAAATATGGGGAATGAGAGGAATAAACTTCCAAGTTATGCCCATCGTCGCAGCTTGGTTAATTATATCTGCCTTGAAGGATTGTTTACTAAAAAGATTCCGTGCTCTTGCAACTCATGATTAGGGCCTATAAAATTCGTTCCGTTGTCGCTATTTATTACCGAACATAGACCTCTACGAGAAACGAATCTCTTTAAAACACAAATAAATGATTCTGCTGTGAGACTAGTTGTAATATCTAAATAAACAGCTTTCGTCACCATGCAAACAAACAAAACAATATAAGCCTTAATTCTTGGTGCTTTCCTTAATCGACTAGATCTTATAGTTAGCAGTCCTGCGTAATCAGCCCCAACATTAAAAAAGGGCGGTGAAATTTAACTCTATCAATGGGTAAACTTTCCATCAATTGAGAGGCAGTAACAGCTTTAATTTTTGCACATTTTACACATGAGTGTAATATTGCTTTTAGCTCTCTTCGCGCGTTCAAGGGCCAATATTTTCGACGAATATTTGCTAAAACCGTTTGCGTGCCCGCATGCATTAATCTTCCATGCTCTTGTTTCAATAATAGTCATGTAACATAATGTTTTTGGGCAGAATTATTAGGTGCTTTTGTTCATAAGGAACATCAGCATTTTCTCTCCTGCCGCCCACTCTCAAAAAACCTGACTTATCTAAGAAAGGATGAAGCGATTTCAATTCCGTCATCAATTTAAGATTAGAAGTATGTTTACTATCTTGCAGATTTTTTATTATTTTTGCGAAGGTTTCTAACTGAACCAATTTTAAAATTACCTTCAACGCATTATCTAATTCTGGGACCGATAACGTATTGTGATCACCACGACCTATCGAATTTTTAATATAAGGGTTCATTCTTAACCCTCTAACCCGAGTTTTTGATAGAGCCAGTAAAAAAAGTCAGAACATTTTTTTTCTAGACTAATTTGACCATAACAAACACTTCTGCATCATTAGATTTTCATTTTGACTTACCGTTTAGCTACCAGGTACAAAAAGGTGAAGATTACTTCAAAGTAATCTTGATGGGTTCAGTGAAAAATTTGATACAGGTAGATATTTTTATTCTGTATGGTATTTATTGAAAAAAGTGAATGAAAGAACAATGGAATGTAATAGAAATTAATTATTTTTTGTTATGATATTCTACGAAACAATTTTTGCCCTTAAAGCAACATAAAGCTATATTACATTTGGAGCAAATGCACATAGTTAGCGCCTTTGTTTTGTTTTGGGCACAGAGTTTACACGTAACACGTTTTTCTGTCCATTGTGGCCAATGATCCATACAGTCAAAACGAGTGTCGTCCACTGGATGCACCGCACGTCTTCCAACAGGAAAAGAACCTGAAATTACGCCTGGAGTTGATGGCCGAGAATCGCTTGAAGCAACTCTGGATGATGGACGACCAGCTTGGCGCTTGAAGTTGTAGTTCACAAGGCCAGCAGCAATATTTCTACGAAATTGTGGCAATGTCAACAATTTTTCGCGAAACGTGAATCGTGAACTTTCTCTCGGTGTATTCGGCGATAGAGTATGTATACGTTGGTGGCAGCCATGTCAATAAAATGGTACAACAAACGAGTTGCTGCATCACGAGTTTTTGCACGAATATGATAGCGGCCCATCAAGCCATCCATCAAGTCCACGCCGCCCATATGTTTGTTATATTCGCTAATGATTTCGGGGCAATCGATGTCAATGCGGCCTTGCTTGCAAACAAATCAGCTGGCTTTTCGTGGTTGTTTGGTTGGATTTGTCAAACTGGTTTGAAATGATTTCACACCAACTTACGTCGATGCCAACGAACGACTTTGTTGCACAATACAGTAGTCAGATCAACGCCATATGAGGATGCCATATATTCCTCAGAATATCCTCTTGGTTTATCTTTGATGGCTGTTTCCAAACTCAGCTTACAACCAGGCACTCTGTTCACTCGTATCGTACCAAGACTGAAAATTCCACGAGCGCGCAAATACACCAACAGAGGCAAACTTGTATAAAAGTTGTCGAAGTATACAAAGTGATTTGCCATATCCGGGGTGGTTTGAGACAATCGCATGACAACATTCGCCGAAGCACCAAGATTTGGATGGCCATCCACGAGTTTGTTGTCTCCAGCACCATTGTAAACTTTGAACCGATAAGCAAATCCAGATGAGTCACATAGAACGAATAATTTCATGCCCCATTTGTGTGGCTTATTGGGCATATACTGCCGCAAATGGTGCACCATCTTCGTATCACACATCTGTTCATCGACGCAAAGTCGAGCTGGCTTTGGGATGGAATCGAATCGGTCGTTCAAGATGTTTACGACAATTCTCATCCGGAACAGAGGATCATATCCAGCTTGGCCCTTTTTCGAACGTTCAGCTTCATCTCTGAAGCATAAGAATTTCTTGATGAGCTCAAATCGCCGATATGACATTGTTTGCCGTATTGGTTCGAATGGAATATCTCCCCAATAACTTTCGAGATTTTGAAACCGGTAAAGTGACATGTATAAATGAATGCCAATGTATTTATACACATCATCGGCATCCACACTAAATGTAGTGTTTATGTCTTTGCTCAGAACACACCCGTTCGTTTCTTCAACTACAATGTCTATTATTTCTTTTGAAAAGAAATAACAAAACAATTGCATCGGTGTTGTGAGCTCTTTCACTTCGGCTGGTAGCGACGAATCACCCCGGAATGCCACTTCATTCACATGCAATTGGAGAGAATTTTTCTTCCAAATTGGATGAAATTCCTTTGAGTCGATCAAAATCGATTCAAGAGCTGTAAACAGAGATAATAGAAATGATAAGCATTTGAATTCAAGTAAAAATGTAGAGTAGATGTGAAAAGAAACTTACTTTTACCAGTAAAACCACCATTATTTGGCATCGGAATCGGAATCGGACAAGTGTCATCCAAAGTTGGCAATGGTGAACGTGGCCGTTTTTTTCGACGGGCAGATGTTGATGGCAATGCAGCTTGTGCAGATGTTGATGGTTCTTCGCTCAAAACATTTTCAGGTGGAACATCATCTTCTCCAACGTCAACTGCAGAAAGCAATGATTTTTTATATAAAATATGTATTTAGTAAAAATATGTATGAATTTACCTTCATGTAAAGTGGAAGAAGCAACATAAGCACTAAAACAAGTAACATTCAGTGACATGTTCACGGCATCGGCTATACTCACAGCATCAAAAATGGCATAAGTGTTGTCAAGCAGCAAGCATTCATCGATGGCATGATCCAATTCTGGAGTGATGCCGTCTGGTTCGAAGTCTGGATCATTTTCTTTATCGTCATTGTCGTTATCATTGGAGAGAGAAACGGAATTCAGCAAGTCGGCAGCTTCTTCTTCCGATAAATTCAACACGTTTAGGCGGTTCCGGTCCAAAAGGGAGAGTAAACGTGCACTGGTACGACGGTTTGACATAATTTCTGTAGTACGATAGAAAAAATTCCATAAAATTATGTATTTTTTATACTTTGATAAAAATTTCAAAATTTCAAAAAAAAACGATATATTTTGCACTTTAGTTCTTAAAAATTCTAAAAAAATTTAAAAAAATTCATAATATATGATATTTTCTACATTTTGACTTAATGCATTAAAAAAAATCGACCCCAACACGTTTATCATGTAACAAAAGAGAGATAAACAAGAAAAGGTGCGATAAACGGTAAAAACGCGTTGGGGGGAAAAATCACTGAATCCGGCAAGATTACTTTGAAGTAACCTCTGTTTTTCCCTTCAAAATACCGAAAAAAAAATTTTTTTCACAATAAAATATATAATAATTGAAAGGGGGATTACTTACCAACAAAATAAAAAAAATCCGATGTCGAAATAATGATTGGTTGAAGAAATATGTGGCACAAAAAACACAATTTTTTTTTCACTAAATTTGATGCTTTCTTCTCGAGAGCTCACACTATTATGACTATAGAAGCCAAACTATACTTCAAATGATGTTGGTGTCTGAAGAAGAAATGTCAAATAAAGTACGAGGGACAAGTTCATGCTTATTTGCATGTGATTATGTTGTCACACGGTGACACCAACTCTTAAATATAATTTGCCAGACGTTTCTGCGGTTGTTAACCATGTCTGGCAAGCTGATACTAGGCTATAGCATTTTTTTAGTCAGTCCAATTTTCATTTTTTTGACTTCGAATAGGTTCACCAGACTCACGTTTTTTGTTGCCAGACATTTTGGGCGCTGCTAAATATGTGCCAGAGGCCAATTTATTTAATAATTTTTTAAAAAATTCAAATCATTTTAGTCTGTCTGTAATTTTAATATTATGTTCATTAAGGGTAATAAAACATAGAATTAATTTGCCAGACGTTTCTGTGGTTGATAACCATGTCACCAATGTATTTGGTGTGATTAAAACAAAAACTATAATACAGGTTTAATAATAAAATTTTCATAAAACAAATAGTCAAAGTTTCGATTTTTTTTCTCAAACTTCTCATTAGATTTTTTGGAGCGGAACGTATTCGAGAACAAATGAAATCTAACATTATTAACATCGGTATCATTTTTTGCACCATACATTTGGCAAATAAATTTCTTTAACGTTATAAATATTGCTTCAATTTCTATGTCATCATCCGTTATAATTCTGTCAAATGCCAGCTGGTATTCTTGAGAAGTTTCTAATAACTTAAAAGGCCTAATTTTGCCTTTCTGAAAAATGCTGGCGTGTAATCACATCCGGTGATTGCGTGAAAACATGGTAAAGCTTTAGATGATGAATCACCAAGAATTTGGTACACCTGATTAACATTTATGTAACGCTGATGATTGCCCACACCCATATTAATCCGAATTTTCAAAGACAACTTTGAGTGATTCATATTTCCTAGAAGTATGATCAAAATATCAGAATCCGAACAGCATACAAAATCGATTTGTCGTTTGCATTAAAATCGATTTGACTAATGTGATAAATAATCCAAGAATCGGCTTCTTCGTGTTCTTCACATGACATTGATTCTTCAATTGTCTTAATTACTTTGTTATTCAAAACTTTATATTTTTTTTTTTTTTTTTTTTTGACTCGTTTTATTTAGCAATCAGAAATAAATAAAGATTCCTATGAGCTAAAATGACATTGTAAGAGCGATGCCTAAGAAGAGCTCCAATGAGATCATCTCAGTTTAACAATTAATATAATAATATTATATGAATAACATTTATCAAAACTTGTGTAAATAATTTTATTGCCAATAAAAGGGGCCATATCTTCACTATCCCAGTGATTAATGAAAAAGCTAACTAGTGCTTCCTTAAATAGTATATTTTTTAGTTCTGCTATAATATTATGAGGTCGAATTTGGTTAAGTCCAATTGATATTGGCCTATTAGCTGCTTCTCGTCTTGAACGTTCACAATCTTTGATAGAAGGAGAAAAATATTGGTCAAAGATAATGTCTATGCGAACAGACTTTATCTGACAAATACAATTCAGAAACTTTTTAGAGATGCCGTCATAGGTTTGTGGTACATCGTTCATGAGATGTTTATATTAATATCAGCGGACGTTTATATTAATATCAAATTACTAGTGATTGATTTTAAAACAACAAAATCTAAGGTTCTAGGAAACGTAGAAGCATTTGAAAATATTTTTATAGTAGCTGTTTTATTACTAAATAACGAATGTCCATGTAAAACACTTAGAGAATTTGATACTGTATTTAGAGCGCAATTTAACCGGTTGGCAAGTGACTACCGCTATCTAATAATGCCCGTACATTGAATGATCTACCAAATGAATCATAAACCCTTACAATGGCAGTAGATAACAAAGTTTGAATGTTATTTTTACAGTTAGCTAACAAAATCGTCGGTGGCTTATCAGAAGGCTTATCTACTTGATGACTAATCTAATCATTTTGTGCAATGTGTAGCAAAGTATTATGCAATTCGGATTTACATACCCTACATGTACCTGTATACTTGCAACTTGATAAGGCATGAAAACCATCCAAACATTCTCCCAACAATTATTTTTATTTGCAAATTTCTTGTGTTCTTGTACAGACAATTTTTTGAATGCGTCACAATTAAATAATGGGTGATTTTGTTTACAGAATGGACAAATTTGCTTGGATTTTTGTTTACTAATGAAATTAACGGGTTTTGAATTAAATTTTGATTTACTAATGGAAGGTTCTGATCTAAAAGTCGCCTCAAAGGCTGAAATACGTGAAGTTAAAAATTCAAAAAATTGTTCTAAAGTAGGCAAATCTGTATTCCTATGTAAATTCCATGCTAAGCAGGTTTTATCGTCTAACTTTTTTGTGAATAAAAATATAAAGACTAAATCCTAATACTTAGCGTCATCATAGACTGATTTCAGTGATAACACCTGTTGTCGAGCAGTATTTAAAAATGAATTATAAAAATGCCCGAAGGCAGGTCCATGGTGTGAGAGCCACCACATCAAATGATTTCCTTGCCCTTCATCCCATTTTAGTCCCACCTTTTAGATAATACAACTTTTCTACATCTGTTATATTTTTGTTGTTATGTATTAACGAAATGACAATGTCTTTGAACTCAACCCATGAATTATATTTGCCATTGAATCTCGGCAATACTATGTCTGGTAATTTTACCTGCGGATTATTGAGTTTTATTATATTATCAATAGCTTGTTTGTTATCAACGGCGTTATCTTGGACTATTTCGTCAATCCTAGTCAATAAATCTAAATGTTTCTCACAATATTTGCGGAATTCTACTGAGTACTTTTTAGGCTCGAGCAATTCCAATTCAACATATATTTCCTCGATCCGATGAAACATTTCCAGTAATTTCTGTTTGTGTATATTTAAACCGGCAGTATTATCGCTTTCACAGCTAGTAACATATTTAAATATAATGTCAAACGTAATTTCTATCTGTGACCTCTGTTGCAAAAATGTACTTAAGTCGGCCATTTTTATTGAAATCAAATTATTACTTCGAATTAATTTTATAAACTAATAACAATTGGTCTAAAGAATGAAAATATGAAAATAACTTTGAAAAAAATAAGATTTGCATAAAAATTTGGTTTTAGGTTCATCTTACCCTCAAGTTCAAAAGTGAAAACAATTCGAACTCCGCCACCACCCCGGTAATGACACCCCTTCTCAGTTGAGTAATTTCATTTTTCTACAATAACGTCAGATATCGATAGAAGAACTAATTATTAAAAAAATAACTTTTAAAGTTTTTCAAAAAAACTAATACTTTTCAAGTTATTGGTCACTAAAAATTCATATATTTGGTGTTTTTCTTCGTTTTTTTGCAAATATCTCCTAAAATATACTTTTTAATGAAAATCATGTAATGAATAAAATAATGTCAATAAAAATTTTGATAAATCGGTGTTTTATAAAGTGTTCTAGGAATAATATTAAACTAGATTTGAAAGAGCAAATTCGCTTTTTATTTCGTTCAAGATTTAATTGTTGTATTTAAAGCCAACTAGCGGCCAGGTTTTACATTTTATGAATTTTAGTGAAATTGTGTTTTATAGTGCTCAACATAAGTTTTAAAATTAGTGCTGTTACAAGTTTTTTGCGCGTAAAAATGAGTGAGCTATCATGCAAATAAGAAGCATGTACGATGTTTTTTTCTTTTAAATCATATAGTTTGATGAGCGCCATTTCTACCAAAATTAAAGTTATTCACATTCCATCTAGAATTCACTTCATTATAGAGATGTTGATGGATTCTAGCAAATTCACTACTTTAGTACAAACTATTTTCAGAAAACTCACGATTTTATAAAAATAATTTTTTCCGTTTTTTTTTTTTAAATCGAACTTATTCTCATTATATCTCATAAAGAATAAAAGATACGTATAAAAACATATAGATAAAAATTAAAGGGATCTTTCTGGCTTATTATTTTTTTCTTATTATTTTTCTTTAACACAAAAATTGACAGAATTCTGATTGTTTAAAGAGTGCGCGGCTGCGCAATCAGAGTATCTTTCGAGCCCTTTAACCATTCGCCGTTTTAAAATGAGGGAAAAAAGTTGTAGCCCTTGAACGTACCTTACAAATGGTATATTACAAATTATGATGGAGTCAAAATTAAAGGTGTTATGACCCAAAAACTAATAGCATTTTTGTTGAATTGTGTTCATATTTCGAGCAAAGCACTAAGTATCCGGACCTCGGTTATACGGTTTCGCGATTACCAGGACTACCAATCGCAACCAATTTATCTGTATGTACTAGTGATGTAACGAATGTTCGCATTCGCGAATATTCGCATATTTTGTGATATTCGCATTCGCATTCCTATTCGCAAAAAAGATGCGAATATTTAGCGAATGTATTTAACAAATAAAAAGGAAAGTATTATATAGTTGCATATGAAATGATAACACAACTGATAAGATTTATATATTTTTATTTAATCATACTTATTTATTTTTCCATTCCACTATATATTTTCTAAGAATTAAATATGATAATGAAATATAAACTTAAAAAAACAAATAATGAATACTTGACTATTTGTAAATAAGCTTTTTACAAAAAAAATTTATTTCTATTTAAAACAAAAGTAAAGTTCTAATATTCATAATGTTAACATTTGGTTTCAATTGCACATTTTTCACTAATTTTCTTTTTCTATGAATTAAAAATAATGAAATATAAACTACACAATTATAGTTTTGCTAATACAAATTGACACAGTTGACTATTAAAATAATTAAACTCGCTGTAACTTTAAATTCTTAGTAATTAAATTGAAGTAAAGGAATGTTAAATTTCAAACCCTCAAGTTCAAAAGTGAAAACAATTCGAACTCCGCCACCACCCCGGTAATGACCTTCTCAGTTGAGTAATTTCATTTTTCTACAATAACGTCAGATATCGATAGAAGAACTAATTATTAAAAAAATAACTTTTAAAGTTTTTCAAAAAAACTAATACTTTTCAAGTTATTGGTCACTAAAAATTCATATTTTTGGCGTTTTTCTTCGTTTTTTTGCAAATATCTCCTAAAATATACTTTTTAATGAAAATCATGTAATGAATAAAATAATGTCAATAAAAATTTTGATAAATCGGTGTTTTATAAAGTGTTCTAGGAATAATATTAAACTAGATTTGAAAGAGCAAATTCGCTTTTTATTTCGTTCAAGACTTAATTGTTGTATTTAAAGCCAACTAGCGGCCAGGTTTTACATTTTATGAATTTTAGTGAAATTGGGTTTTATAGTGCTCAACATAAGTTTTAAAATTAGTGCTGTTACAAGTTTTTTGCGCGTAAAAATGAGTGAGCTATCATGCAAATAAGAAGCATGTACGATGTTTTTTTCTTTTAAATCATATAGTTTGATGAGCGCCATTTCTACCAAAATTAAAGTTATTGACATTCCATCTAGAATTCACTTCATTATAGAGATGTTGATGGATTCTAGCAAATTCACTACTTTAGTACAAACTATTTTCAGAAAACTCACGATTTTATAAAAATAATTTTTTCCGTTTTTTTTTTAAATCGAACTTATTTTCATTATATCTCATAAAGAATAAAAGATACGTATAAAAACATATAGATAAAAATTAAAGGGATCTGGCTTATTATTGTTTTCTTATTATTTTTCTTTAACACAAAAATTGACAGAGTTATGATTGTTTAAAGAGTGCGCGGCTGCGCAATCAGAGTATCTTTCGAGCCCTTTAACCATTCGTCGTTTTAAAATGAGGGAAAAAAGTTGTAGCCCTTGAACGTACCTTACAAATGGTATATTACAAATTATGATGGATTCAAAATTAAAGGTGTTATGACCCAAAAACTAACTAATTTTTGTCGAATTGTGTTCATATTTCGAGCAAAGCACTAAGTAAGCAGTGTTTGGTGCCTAAAACTATTGACTTAAATATGCAGTAGAACCTCGATTATCCGGACCTCGGTTATACGGTTTCGCGATTACCAGGACTACCAATCGCGACCAATTTATCTGTATGTACTAGTGATGTAACGAATGTTCGCATTCGCGAATATTCGCATATTTTGCGATATTCGCATTCCTATTCGCAAAAAAGATGCGAATATTTAGCGAATGTATTTAACAAACAAAAAGGAAATTATTATATAGTTGCATATGAAATGATAACACAACTGATAAGATTTATATATTTTTATTTAATCATACTTATTTATTTTTCCATTCCACTATATATTTTCTAAGAATTAAATATGATAATGAAATATATACTTAAAAAAACAAATAATGAATACTTGACTATTTGTAAATAAGCTTTTTACAAAAAAAAATATTTATTTCTATTTAAAACAAAAGTAAAGTTCTAATATTCATAATGTTAACATTTGGTTTCAATTGCACATTTTTCACTAATTTTCTTTTTCTATGAATTAAAAATAATGAAATATAAACTACACAATTATAGTTTTGCTAATACAAATTGACACAGTTGACTATTAAAATAATTAAACTCGCTGTAACTTTAAATTCTTAGTAATTAAATTGAAGTAAAGGAATGTTAAATTTTAAAAATAAAAGTTTCGAAGCTCTTTCTCCGTGTAGCTTGGTGAGGTGTGTAAAGAAGTCCAGCTCCACTGAAAACTCTTTCACTGGGGACACTTGTGGGTGGAGGGAGTTACCAAATATTCTCTGGCTACAGGAGAAAGAATACCATATTTATTGCTATTAACTTTCCACTAAAGAAGTAGGTCTTCTTCATTTTCAATACGTTTATCCAATACATATTCATTAATATTTTTTTTAATTAAAACTTATACAGGATTTGGAATTTTTCTGAAAGACTGGCACTGGAGCCAAAGTTTTCCTTAACCTGATTAGTCATTTTAGGACGCTTTGAATTTGAACATGAAGGTAAGCTTAAGTCCTCATTTCCAATTAAATCCAAAATATTTTTTACGACCTGATCTTTGGTTGAAGGATTTTTGAAAAATTTCGATTTGTACCGTGTTTCTTGTAGATGTTGCATAGGTCTCGATATTATAGAATTAATATTTTTGTTACGACCATAAGTACATGTTCAAAACCTATCGTTTTAGCATATAATACTTCCTGATATATAATGCAATGATATGAAAGAATTTGGGAATAAGGTATCCTGTCAATCATCGCTGTTGCCCTGTCTGTGGTGATTGGCGATAACTTTTGTGCCTTTTAATTTTATATCTGGGTCAACCTAGGAACTAGGAAGGATTATGTGACTAATTCAAAGAAAAAATATTGGACAAATGGCAAGAGGAATGGAACAGTTTGTCGGAAACAAAGGGACGATACTACAAGGTAGTCAACTTCAAATTGAAGATGAAACCATGGTTTCAAAAATATGCAGATGAAAACAGAGGTACTATCGTAACAATAACAAGCCACATCTATTCTATCTATTTCAAGCGGTTGAAATGTATGATTAATTTCTTGGAGGGAGCAACATCAAGTAAAAAATATAAATAAGTAAAGATTTTTTAAAACATCTTTATTTTTCCATACGTTTCGAGGTAAAATTCTAGGTCATCATCAGTGGTTTTGAAATTCTTAGATTATCACTTACACATATTAATAACAGCTTGTAAAAATTAATAATTGGAAACAAGCACTAAATGTCAGTAATTTCTTTTTTGTGAAGAATAAAAAATAAATAATAAATAAAATATTATACGTAAGCACTCGTGTATCCGAGGCATGCTAAACAAGATTCTTGACATTTGGTGCTCCACGAAATCAAACTTTTTTTTTCCAAACTGTGGGAGACAAATAGTGCCAATAAACTTGTTTTCTTCAAAAAGGATGATTGTGTTTTGTGTTGAGGACGGAAAGCCTATTGTTAATTACTGATTTTATAAGATGTGAGGGATAGCAATTATTTAATAGGGTTCTGTGGATTAGAGATAAGTTAAAAGGCCAAAACTTTTTATCTGACAGGAGAATAGCGTGATCAACTAAATTGATAATAGTACCAATTTTCATGCTAGTGGGGTGGTAAGATTGAAAATTAAGATATCTGCCCGACCCCGTTGGTTTTTGATACCAGGTAGTAATGATTTTATTTTCTAGGGTTTTCATGATATTTACGTCTAAAAAGCTAATTGATCTATTGTATTCTTTTTCAAAAGTGAAGGTGAGATGTTCATTAGAAGAGTTAAATTTTTTTAACAAGATATTAAAGTTATTTTCAGGAATACAAGTAATTATGTCATCGACATACTTATAATAAAGGAAAAATTCAACATTAGATAGTTTAAAGACGTTTTTTTTCGAGGTCTTGTAAAGAGAGTTCAGCAAGAGCAGGTGAGATAGGATATTTCATGGGTGTACGAAAAATTTGTGAATAGAACTGTGAATTAAAATCAAAGAGAAAGTTAAGGGTGGTGTGACAAGAAATCTCATCCCATCTATCTGTGATTGACTCTAAAATTAGTTGTAGTGGGACATTTGTAAAAAGAGAAACTACATCTAGACTTATTAAGAGGGAGTTGTGGGCAATTGTGTATTGCGAATTTGTTGATTTATCAAAACTTCTGATAACACACTCAGTTTCCTGTTTTCTACTTTAAAATCAAAATCTCCGCCTGACAGAATCACCGATTCCGTTTATAAAATTAATTGTTTAGATTGTGACAGTTGTTACATCGATGAAAGTTCCCAATACATCAGCAAGAGAATGAATCAACATATTTATAATTCAAAAAACCCTAGACAATTTAAAACAATGTTTTCTGAGCAATTTCAAACACTTTTAATACTGACCATCTTATAATTTTATATAAAAAAATGTAGACCATAGAAGATTTTCCGAATCATGTTTTATCTTTTTAAATTCAAATTGTGTGAACAAACGCAGTTCTTCTTGCTTAATCTCAGAAAGTTAACAAAATATAATTAATTTCTGTAAATCTGACTCCCTACTACGTCCCTGATACCCCTTCTCCATGCTTTGCGTGTTGGTCGCACAGAGCACTACGCGTCACTCGACGGCTAACTGTGTTGCTATGCTATCTGTTAGATACAAATAATTGTGTGTTTTATTTTTAAAATTACCTTTTTCGGTCTTGTCTTAAATTGTTATTGTTTTCTTTTTTTTTATATATATATATATATATATATATATATATATATATATATATATATATATATATATATATATATATATATATATATAAACATTCCGCATTGATACTTCGAACATTATGTATTCTATATATATATATATATATATATATATATATATATATATATATATATATATATATATATATATAGGTAGAGTCTTGGATTTGTGTATATTTGTAGAGTTTCGAACAAGAATCCAAAAAGTAATAAAAAACAAGAAAAGTTTTTTAATAAACAATTTCTTTCTTCTTTATTTATTTATTTACTGCCGACGTTTCGGAACTAGGTACGTTCCATCTCCAGGACATCTGTCAAGAAACATGATCTTGATGAGATTTAAGCAAACAATATGTTTAAGAAAAGAAAATGGATTTTTCTTAAATAATAAATTAGTTGAAAAAATAATAATGTACAGAAATATGATAATATGATCAAAATGAAAATGATAAAAATAAATGAGTAGATTCTAACAGGATATTAAAAATGATAAAAAAATTTTTGAAAGTTATGGAAAATTTTTTAGAAAAGGTTAATGACAAAAATTGAATTAATTACCTGTATATTTGAATATATGTTAGCACTTTTTCACTAAACAAGATATTAACAAGAAATGAATTTCTGAGTTATTTTTCCGCCGAATAGGTAAATTTTGTAAAACAAAATTACTATATGTTTTGTCTTTTTTAAAAAATTATTATTTGCAAACACAAACAATATTATTTTCTCAATGTTATGAGGTCGGCTATTGGAAACGAACTGTCTAAGTCTGAGTCATACACAAAACGCGTGTAAAACACTTGAGAACTATGCGATTGTATGTGTGTGTTTTTATATGTTAGGATGTGAATACTTAAATTATTGAACTTAAATGGAAGTGGATATTAATTGTTTGTCAAAAAATGTAAAAAATTTAAATATGAATCATGTAGTGGGTTGTGATCTGATCTAATGTTGACACTATTAGAAACATTCATAAGAATAAGACAACTTTCCGCAAATAATCTCCTAAAGATGCAACTTTCATGATATAGGATCTTTGGGGTAAAATTGATCGAGTGGGCGTTTTCAATAGAGTGCTGTACTAGGGTACTTTTAAAAATTTTTTGTTTATGGTGGACCACACTTAGTTCATGTTGTCTCATTCTTTTGTGTACATATTGCGAGGTTTATCCAATATATTGGAAAGTACAGTCGTTACAGGATACAGAGTATACTACGTTAGTATTGAAATTGGATGGGGTAGGGGATTTAATGTTCGTAAAAAAAATTTTGAAAGAGTGTAAGGATGAGCCTGATTCTAAAATAGATATTAACATTTTGTATTGACATTTGCAAATATTAAGAAATTTTTGGAGGATAATTAATTACCATTTACTCATGCAATCAAATACATTTAACTACTTTTTATTATTCAACAGGCATGCTACGCAATCATGAAATGCGTAGAATGTAATAGTATTGTCTTTGTTTTTGACAAATATTTCTAATTGGAAAACAACAGACACTCAAATACATATCAACAATACATACAAATTAATATATCAATGTGGTAATTTGAATGTAAAATTATATAAATCAATTCAATAATATAATTACAATCATTATATATAATAGTATATAAGGTAAAGTATTTTGTCTTATAATTATACATTTACATATTTCTATTTACCACTATATTTCATATACACACATATATTGCGCGGCATAAGATTTATTTTTGAGCGTACAAAGATGCTGCACATTTTGTAGTAGGCGAAGTTCCTATTTTATATTATTATATGTATTAGAAACAAAAATGCTTTATCGATATTTTCTGGTTCTTGATACATTCCATTTTTAATATTAGATTTATTTTCTTTTTAAGTTGTTGTTTGTGCCATGCAAACTCTAGTGGAATATTTTATTTTTATTATCTGAATGATTTATAAATATCACTTACCAGCAAGTGCACTACTTTTATTTCAATTTCATCTTTCACATACTATTATTTCATAAATTTTTTATGTTACATATATCAAGTTATGTTTATCGAACAAAAAAATATTAGGGTTTCAATAAAAAGAACTTTTCCGCGAAACTGCTGATCGGTATATATTTTAAATTCACAGCTAGTTATATTTATGTTAAACTCTATTTGAAGAGAGCGTACCGATTCAATATAAGTTTCCTCTAAGCAGGTTTTCAAATCTTCAAATAGAGTTTAACAATTGCAAACAGGGACAAAACGAGACTGTAAAAAACTTTGCTTTTAGACAACAAATGAATGTTTGTATTGTTATTAAAATGTGCAAACTAAAAAAAATTCTCTATTTTCTTCTAAAACTTTGAAATCTTGTTCTAAAAACTATAAATTTATCGCAAAAATGTTACATATATATAATACAGACAAAAATAAAATTTATGCTTGATTATAAATTATTTTATTTTATATTAATATCGTTATATTACATGTTCAGACATTGGTTGAATGAGAAAATATAACAAATGTAAATCATACAACAAAGTCATATATTATTCTAACATCCGTAACAGCAACAACCACGAGAAGGAAAAAAATCCGATGTCGAAATAATGATTGGTTGAAGAAATATGTGGCACAAAAAACACAATTTTTT
The DNA here is from genome assembly GCF_003426905.1 of Ctenocephalides felis. NCBI lineage: Eukaryota > Metazoa > Arthropoda > Insecta > Siphonaptera > Pulicidae > Ctenocephalides > Ctenocephalides felis. Next base: position 1,482 of record NW_020537042.1, on the reverse strand, counting down.
TTTCACTAAATTTGATGCTTTCTTCTCGAGAGCTCACACTATTATGACTATAGAAGCCAAACTATACTTCAAATGATGTTGGTGTCTGAAGAAGAAATGTCAAATAAAGTACGAGGGACAAGTCATGCTTATTTGCATGTGATTATGTTGTCACACGGTGACACCAACTCTTAAATATAATTTGCCAGACGTTTCTGCGGTTGTTAACCATGTCTGGCAAGCTATACTAGGCTATAGCATTTTTTTAGTCAGTCCAACTTTTCATTTTTTTGACTTCGAATAGGTTCACCAGACTCACGTTTTTTGTTGCCAGACATTTTGGGCGCTGCTAAATATGTGCCAGAGGCCAATTTATTTAATATTTTTTAAAAAATTCAAATCATTTTAGTCTGTCTGAATTTTAATATTATGTTATTAAGGGTAATAAAACATAGAATTAATTGCCAGACGTTTCTGTGGTGAGACCATGTCACCAATGTATTTGGTGTGATTAACAAAAACTATAATACAGGTTTTAATAATAAAATTTTCATAAAACAAATAGTCAAAGTTTCGATTTTTTTTCTCAAACTTCTCATTAGATTTTTTGGAGCGGAACGTATTCGAGAACAAATGAAATCTAACATTATTACATCGGTATCATTTTTTGCACCATACATTTGGCAAATAAATTTCTTTACGTTATAAATATTGCTTCAATTTCTATGTCATCATCCGTTATAATTCTGTCAAATGCCAGCTGGTATTCTTGAGAAGTTTCTAATAACTTAAAAGGCCTAATTTTGCCTTTCTGAAAAATGCTGCGCTGTAATCACATCCGGTGATTGCGTGAAAACATGGTAAAGCTTTAGATGATGAATCACCAAGAATTGGTACACCTGATTAACATTTATGTAACGCTGATGATTGCCCACACCCATATTAATCCGAATTTTCAAAGACACTTTGAGTGATTCATATTTCCTAGAAGTATGATCAAAATATCCGAATCCGAACAGCATACAAAATCGATTTGTCGTTTGCATAAAATCGATTTGACTAATGTGATAAATAATCCAAGAATCGGCTTCTTCGTGTTCTTCACATGACATTGATTCTTCAATTGTCTTAATTACTTTGTTATTCAAACTTTATATTTTTTTTTTTTTTGACTCGTTTTATTTAGCAATCAGAAATAAATAAAGATTCCTATGAGCTAAAATGACATTGTAAGAGCGATGCCTAAGAAGAGCTCCAATGAGATCATCTCAGTTTAACAATTATATAATAATATTATATGAATAACATTTATCAAAACTTGTGTAAATAATTTTTTATTGCCAATAAAAGGGGCCATATATTCACTATCCCAGTGATTAATGAAAAGCTACTAGTGCTTCCTTAAATATAGTATTTTTTAGTTCTGCTATAAATTATGAGGTCGAATTGGTTAAGTCAATTGATATTGGCCTATTAGCTGCTTCTCGTCTTGAACGTTCACAA
>NW_020537041.1:0-20835 GCF_003426905.1 Ctenocephalides felis | reverse complement strand
TAATTCCATTTATTTCCTAAATTTTCGTTTCATCCCTTGAATAATATCGCTTTTTTAAATTTTGTAAACTTATTACTAGTTATGGTATTATATATAAAAATTATACAATGACATTGATTTTTCTAGTAGTATTGCAAAAATGTACGACATAAAAATATACTACTTACAACACAGTGGGCATGTAACAATAGATCATGATTATGGCGTGATATCGAATCAGCTAACTAAATAACAATAGACAGAAGCCGCCCGGTAAAGAAAGTTTTAAGTAACTATTTGTATGACATAACGCTGAATTATCTTTTAGAATAGAGATGGATTCGTATAAGTATATAATATAGAAGTTGTTTTTTTTAATTAATTTCAGTAAAATCCAAGCCTATAGGTTTCGTACAAACAAAATAATAGCATTGGGTTCGATACGCCCTACTTCTACTTTACAAGGGAATGTGTCAGACTTCAAGTTTTGACCCATACAAATCTATGTTTTGGGAAGTACTAGAGAGAAAAATATGATTTACCAAATAAATCATAGAATTTACCGGCAAGACCACTTTATGTTTTTACGATGAGAATTTTTCTAATAGACACCTGTGATGCTCCATGTATTTCTAGAACTATAGAATGCTCAATGATCTAAATATATATTTTTTTCAATAAAGTCGTTGGTATTAAAGACATTGTCATTATCACGAAACTAAAATCTATTTAAAAAAATGATTAGATCCCTCCAAAACTTGAATCAACATGGAGACTTGAAAGAAACTGATCAATAGACCTACGACAGTAGTCATTTTTTTGAGGCGATTCCGATTTATTTAATATGATTTGCTTTGTTTCATTAGAACGTTACATAATGACTTATTGAATTATATGTAATTTTTATTACTATTTGTTAATAATAAAGATTGTCGTGGCGAAGATCGTTAACGCGCGGTCGCATATGGTTGGGGTCGCGCGTTCGACTTTCCGCTCTGACAAACTGACATCGGGCAGCGCGATGTTCATTTTCAATTAAAAATATAGACAAAATATGTTTCTAATTGAAAATAAGCTTATCTCGGGCACTGCGGTGTGAAATGGAATTGAGAAAAACTCTCACTTTTTCCCTGAATCGAGTTAGAGTTTAACTCAGCTCACAGGTTTGTCTTAGAGCTGTACTACCCATTATTATTTAATATTATTTGTTAACAATAATAATAATAAAATAAATAAATTAAATTACATTTTTGCATTAATGTCGTTATATCGTTATTTGTTTCTATCATGCTACAAATGGAGAAATTAAGAAAATTTTCATTATCGACCAATTCGTGATGAGTTTTCGACGAAGTTACCGCTACTTTTATTAACCGCCCATTTTTTTTTTTTTAAAACTCAGTCAATGTCAAATTTAAATTTCATGTTATAGATCTCAACATAATTTTAAGTAGAAATCGCCCATTGTGGACATAAGTGCATCATTCAATCATGATAACTATTAGACGTTAGAGCTTATATAAACCCCACACTTAGGAGAATGGTAAACCGCTGGGTTGCCTTTCATCTCATGATGATTAGATTGAGACTTCAACTAGCAGCTTATAGAACTTAGAACTAAGGTTAAATAATTCTAATTGCCAGTGAAATAAATTCCACGTAATGGAAATGTGTATCCTACATATAATAGTTGAACTCGTATGTTTTAGTTATAACGTATATTATTCCGCAAATCTCATGTAAATGGATGTGCATGTAGATCAAGAAGGTCTGCCGTATCAGGCGAGAGCTCGCTATTATCAGTTTGCGACATTATTCTGGTGCATGTCACGTTTTTCTTATCCGCTTGCGTGGACTAGCGAAACCACACGATTTATTTAACATCCACGGAGCCCAAGCCGACGGACACCAGGCAGGCACAAGGCGCAACCTATGAAATGTGTCTAAACGCGCACACCTATCGTAGATAGCGTCACTGGAGATTGTTACGCAATCGGCCTGCCGCCGCCGCAATTTGTGCGTGTATCTCTAGTCTAATGATATGTTTTAGTACCTTGCCCAAATTAGGTTCCTATTTCGAAATGTATATTTTAAATTGTATGTTTCAATTATTGTATCAACTAGGCTTGGAATACCACGGGTACATCAACTTCATGCTTATGGTTTGCATCTATAGTTGACAAAGGATGAACGGCAAATAAACGATAGGTGTGTAAGATATATGAACGACAAAGTAAAGTACAAGTGAAAATAGCCTTTCTGCATTGGTACATTCAATAAAAAGCCATAAGTGTTACAGTTATTCTAATAACAAATTCATCAAATAGATATAGGCCAACCGTTGGGTTGATATATAAAAAGCCACGCCAATAAAAAGTTTTTTGTTTGTAAGCAACGAAGGCGCTAGGGTCACCAGCGCCTTCTATTTTTTAACAGTTTCTTATCATAAAAATTATATATAAAATTACATTCAATATTTTATTACTTTTGAGTAAATAAATTTTGATTGACACAAGGATTTGGATATAATCAACTTTTAATGATGCATAACGATACATCATACTCAATGCTAATTAACGCCACACTATTAAGCTAATCTTGTGATATATTTAATCAATTTCAATTTTGAAAAATTATGCTAGCCACTTGCTAAAGTTGTTGCCACAGGTGAATTTAACAGTGATTTAAAAGAGAGAAAGATAATTCGAAATATCGAAAGGTTTTCGAATATTAAAATCATATCCATCTTAAAAATATCCCGGAAAGCACACGACTCATTGAATAACTCTATTGCACTTACTTCTTTACTGTTACAATACTTGCACTTACTTTTAAATTGTCACAATACATTCCCAGAGATACATTTTTAAATACCGGTAATTAATTACAAAATGAAGGCTTCAAAATATTTGTATTAAAGAAATTTGTAGTCTTCTATCTTTAAAAATAATACTCGTGCGTAATGCTGGCTTCTTTTATTAACACCCATAGAGTAAACTTATCCTAAATAAAACTGATGAAGGCCATGTCTTCAACAGGAATGTTTTATTTTTCCATATGAACTATTGTTGTTGAGTATAAACCACAAAATATTGAATCACTGATGTCAACAAATCTCAAAAAATCTTTTATTATTACTTCACTCTCAAAAGAAACGAATCGAACAATAATTGCGTCATCTTTTCTATTTTGCTTTCATCTAATATTTAGATTTTTGGTGCGAGATTAAAATTTCATCCCTGATCGGCTTACTTTAAATTTCCAATAATTCTTTTTGACTTTCTTTATTATAATAATGAACTTTATTGTGTCCTTCGAGAGCTCTACCTATAAGATTTTCCACTACAGGATCAATTTCGCAAAAAGCTCAACTAATGGGGGTCGTCTATTAATCACGTAATCGATTTTTAGGAATTTATGGACGCCTCCTTTCCTCTTGTGAAATATGTGCTGATATTTGAAATTAACCAGTATCTCGCATGCAACATCACATGTAATATTAGTACCTAACTAGCTGTAAGTGGAATTCTGTCTTAAGGCAATTAATGCATCGTGCCTTAAGGCAAATTGCTGGAACTTCCATACCAAAAATTATTATTTTTTTAACATTTTTGAAAAAATTTTACTTCGAAAAAATAAGATTTTTGAGAAACTATAAATTGGACATAAAATTACTTTTTTTTGGAAAAAAATTAAAAAAAAAAAAAAAAAAAATTAATTTTTTTTTTTGAAAAAAAAAATGTTTACTTTATTTTGACATATTTTGGAAGATCTAAACTTTTTCAAAGCAATCGTACTGCTTTAACTGCATAAAGACAAAATATCAAAACGCGTAAGCGCCGCGTCGCCGTCTAACGCGTAAACATTGGTACGGAACCCATAGGAATGTAAACCAAATTTATACTTATTGTTAAAATCTCTATAAAATATCTGATAATTTGATGTGCATATGTCTAATGATCATTTTTGACCGCCAAATGGCATTTTTTTAAATTTTTTTCATTAGATCTCCAAAACCGCTAGACCTGCTTTTGATCGGTTTTTCACCTTGTCAATACAAGTAAAATGTTTTTTGAATTATTAAAATCGGACGCTCCGTTCTCTTAAAAACTGAGTTATCGTTTTCGGCACTTTTTTCCCCCGTATCTTTGGAACGGCTAGACCTGCCTTTGCCAAAAACTAATCAGCACGTCTCCTTATCAATACGAATCGAATGTTCTTTGAATTATTCAAATCGGTTGATCGGTGTTCCCGAAATCGTCGACGAAAATTTGTATCCGCACATACATACACACACGCACATACACACACACACACACACACACGCACACACACACATACATCCATTTTTTCTAAGGTATGCCAAAATATTCAGAAACCTTTGAAACGTCGAGAAATGCAAAAATTTTCAATTTCGATTTTTTTGCGATTACTATAACTTGCCCTACGGGAAGTTAAAAAATATTGTAAAACTAATAACTAGTATGTGTGTATGTATGTGCGGATATAAATTTTCGTCGGCGATTTTGTGAGCACGGATCGACCGATTTGAATAATGAAAAAAAATATTGGATTTGTTATGATGCGGAAACGTTCTCATTAGTTTTTAGTAAAGACAGTTTAGTAAAGGCCGTTTAATAAGTGCCAAAATCGGTAATTCAGATTTTGAGATAACGGAGCGTACGATTTAAATGATTCGAAAAACATTTTATTTGTGTGTATAAAATCAGGAACTGAATAAATTTTTGAGAAGAATGGTCTAGCAGTTTCAGAGAGTTTTCAATAAAAATTAAACAAAAATCTCATTTGGTGGACAAAAATGATCATAAGACTTATACACATAAAATTATGTTTTATAGATATTTTAATAATAAGTACAATATGTTGACTAATTTCTATGAGTTCCGTACCATTGTTTATCCGCGACTGCAAAGTGACGCTGACGCGCTTTGATATTTTATCTTGATTGCTTTGCTTTAAAAGTTGAAAATTTTCTAAAAATTGACAATTTTTTTCAATAATTTTAAAATTATCAAATCTAATTTTTTCAAAATTAAAAAAAAAAAACAAAAATTTTTTGAACTTTTGGTTCGGAAAGTTCCAGCAATTTGCCTTAAAGCACAATGCCATGCACCAATAGGTTTTATTCTTTTATTACGGAACCAAGAAAAACCTACTAGGGAAATTCCTGCGGCCGAACGACATGTCGAATAAGAGCCAGCAGAAGCGACAGCGGTCAAGAACGTGTTAACACGATCGTTAGTTTTTATGTATCGGTTGTATGGGCTACTTCAACACAAATTGCTCTCATACAAACACCACAAAATGTTTTAAAATTCCCGTTATTTATTTATTTTACTTTCAAAACATCAGTTATGAAATAATGTTAAGTGACACGATAAAACGATTGTGATGAATTGAAATTTGATTATTCGTAGTATTTAATTTCAAATAGTCTCATAATGAACTGCATCAGAGAAAATTACTTATGATTTACGATTGAGTTCGAGATTACGTGCAGTTTATATTACGACTGTTTAATCTAAGGTGTGTTGGTATAAGTAGATATTATATAGATCAGTGATAATCACAAAGTTGCGCGGCCTGCAGCTTGCTAGGCAGCACAATAAGCTCAGTGACGTACCTGTCTAATAAAATTTTATATTTTGAAAAGATTTTTCAAAATATTTATTTCTTATAAATATTTGGCAGTGTCAAAATTGGTTTTCCAAACTTCGTTTTGGTGATTTTTTACCCAAAGATGAAAAACGCTTTGGACGTCCTGTTGAAGTTGATTACAAAAAAAAGACTACTTCTACTTTTACCACCCAATAGAACGATTAATTCTGATATCTACATTGAACAACAAACGAAATTAAACAATGCAGTCGAAGAAAAGCGGCCTAAATTTACAAATTAAAACCCTGATTTATTCTATGATTGACGTCACACATCTTTGGCCATTCGGCAAAAATTATTGGAGCTTTGTTGGGATGTCTGCCTTATCTACCATACAGTCCTGACCTGATACTTTCTGATTATTGTTTTTAATTATACATAATTCAATGATCATGATAGTGTCAAATTGCATTTGATTCAGTTTTTTGCCAATAAAAACCAGAAGTTTTATCAAAATGATATGTTATAGTTTCATAAAAAATGTCTGACTATCCAACAAAAATTCGCACCTAGTTCCCAACCTCATATATTCGGAAAATCGTATATTTGTGCATGTGCATGTGGCGGGATTAGCTCAAGAGTAGCGTTTTCGATTCACATGCTGGAGGTTCCGAGTTCGAATCTCCGGCATGAATTTGAAAAAAATATTAACTAGATAAGTTGGAATAATGATAGAATTATGAATTGTAATAAAGATATGTATGTAAAATCAAAATGTAGAGAATTAGAATTAAAAATGAATTGAAGTAAATGAATTGAAGTATATAAGTTGTAAGGAATCAAGAAGCTTGGAATAGAGACAGGAACAAAATCACTTATCATTATCATATCATGCAATTTTTGTTTGTTTATATTTTTATACAAATGGAATTCATATTTTATATACATAATTATTTTCATATAATGTATGTTGAAATCAACTTGAAATTTAATGGAATTTTTAATATAATTTTTGGCCAGGTCACATCACTAACTTGGATATGATGTTTATAGCGCATAGCTCATTGTGACAAAAATAGTTTTATAACTATACTTTACTTCATAATAGAATATTTTCAAAAAATAGTCTTACAAAGAAACATTTTTACATTTCAGTTATTTGATACTATTGAGTAAGATACTATAGTTACGAACCCGTCTTTTTTTATTTTTTAATTAGATATTATATTTCGTAATTACTTGAATTTGTTTATTCTTCTTATTTATTTATTTATTTTATTTATTCATAAGCAAGCCGTAATCAATAATAAAAAATATTCTTTCAGGCTTTTTTCATGTATTGTTTAAAATATTATTGTCTTTCAAAGATATTATATTACTCTAAACTCGACTTAACTAAATCACAGATCAATATGTAGTTGGTTACTGAATGTAATGAGAAGTCGCTTGCACTCAAAAATAGACCAATCAGAAAAAATTATATAAAATTATTAAAACCTTGTGAATTACTATCGACTTCAACTAAGTACGACCAGTCTCTACCATCATCTATCAATCTTTATCATCATATCATTTATATCTAAATATACATTATTTTAAACTAAACATCATTTTTTAAGGGTCTAATTTAACCACTAATTAATTAAATCTGGTGTTTTGGCATTATCTGCGAAAATAGTACTATTTTAACATAATTCGGAAGAATCTCGATAGATCACGATTCCCTTAGCTTAGTTCTGTCAAAAACCGCCATTTTTTGCACATTTAGCTACTTTAACGGCTGAACCTACCTTTGTCGAAAACGAATCACAACTTATTACAAATTGAATATTTTTTTGATCATTGAAATCGGACGCTCCGTTCTCTCAAAAACTCGATTTCTATTTTCTGCACTTTTTGCTCCGGATCTCCGAAACGGCTGGACCTGTCGTGGCCAAAAACTAATCAGCACATCTTCCTATTAATAGGAATCGAATGTTTTTTGTAATCATTCAAATCGGTTGATCCGTGCGCCTACACATACATTCATTACACATTATACACACACATACATTCATTTTTTCTGAGGTATACCAAAATTTTCACAAACCTTCGAAACGTGAAGATATGCAAAAAAATATTTTCGATTTATGGACGATTACAATAACTTACCTTACAGGAAGTTATAACATTCAAACTTGTTGCACAAAAAATTATGCATAAATATTATAATATTTAGATATAAAAATTCTCTCCAAGCCAAGCAACGTATGCATTCATATCGATATTGAAATCTAAGGACATTTGCTGGACAAAAAATCTTTAACATTTAGATTAGAAGGCAAACGGACATATAAAAGTAGACATTGATCTACGACATTACGTATGAGATAAAACAGCAATACAGGAAATCGTCAAATAGACCTCTGCTTTTCCATTGCTGGTCTTATGACGGCTCCCCGTGGCTAGACCGCTCCGTAAGATGGCCGCGAAGTTGGATCGTATATTTTTTTACAATATCCCACCTAGTGGGGGCAGAAAGACCTCAAACGTTGACATATATTCGTGACGACAACTATTACTTCAGTATTAAACATTTATGTTGAAATATCCTACATTGCTGTAATACCCGTACATCCCCGGAAATCGATCCGTTAGATTTGAAGTCGTGCCGCGCATCTTTAGGATGCTGCACAACTATTTACCGCAAGGATAAAATCTGAACCGAAACTGAAATTTCAATATATCGTTAAAAAAACTAGTGGGGCGCATGGCATCGTGTCTTAAGGCAAATTGCTGGAACTTCCCGTACCAAAAATTATGATTTTTTTAAAAAGATTAACATCGTTGAAAAAAAATTTACTTCGAAAAAATTAGATTTTTGAGAAACTATAAATTTGACATTTTTTTTGAAAAAAAATGTTTTCATTATTAACTTCCCGTAGGGTAAGTTATTGTAATGGGCCGAAAATCGGAATTGAAAATTTTTACATTTCTCGACGTTTTGAAGGTTTCTGAACGTTTTGGCATACCTCAGAAAAAATGGATGTGTGTGTGTGTGTGTGTGTATGTGTGTGTGTGTGTGTATGTATGTGTGGATACAAATTTCCAGTCACGTTTTAGGGCGCACGGATCAACCGATTTGAATGGTTCAAAAAACATTCGATTCCTATTGATAGGGAAAAGAGCTGATTAGTTTTTGGCAAAGGCAGGTCCAGCCGTTTCGGAGATACGGAGCAAAGAGTGCGGAAAATAGAAATCGAATTTTTGAGAGAACGGAGTATCTGATTTGAATGATCTAAAAAACATTCAATTAGTAATGATTGGGAGAAGTGTTTATTAGTTTTTGGCAAAGGCAGGCCCAGCCATTTAGAAGATACGGAGCTAAATATGTAAAAAATGGCAGTTTTTGAGAGAACTAAGCGTCCGATTTGAATGATTCAAAAAACTTTCTGCTTGTCTTAACAAAATAATTGATTTTGAAAAAAAAATTTTTGTTCGATTTTTTTTTTTTTTTTTTTTAGTTTTTTGTTGAAACAAATAATTTCAACTTTGCAATTCAGTTTATATAATTCTTATAAATATTAGACAATGTTACAATATTTATAATAATCTATTGAAAACATTCAGTATTCCTCGAACATTTCGTTACGGTACGGGAAGTTCCAGCAATTTGCCTTAAGGCACGATGCCACCCACCCCACTAGTTTTGACATATTTTGGAAATACTGAACCTTTTTTTAAAGCAATCGTACTGCTTTAACTGCATAGAGATGAAATATCAAAGCGTGTAAGCGCTGCGTCGCTGTCTAATGGATAAACATTGATACGGAACCCATAGGAATGTAAACAAAATTTATACTCATTATTAAAATCTGTATAAAATATCTGATAATTTGATGTGCATATGTCTAATGACGATTTTTGACCGCCAAATGGCATTTTTTAAATTTTTTTTACAAGATCTCCGAAACCGCTAGACCTGCCTTTATAAAAATTTGATCAGTTCTTTATCTTGTTAATAAGAGTAAAATGTTTTTTGAATTATTCAAATCGGAGACTCCGTTTTCTTAAAAACTGGGTTACCGTTTTTGGCACTTTTTGCCCCATATCTTCGGAACGGCTAGACCTGCCTTCGCCAAAAACTCTTCAGCACGTCTCCTTATCAATACAAATCGAATGTTTTTTGAATTATTCAAATCGCTTCATCCGTGTTCCCGAAATCGTCGACGAAAATTTGTATCCGCACACAAACACATACATCCATTTATTTTAAGGTATGCCAAAATGTTCAGAAGGTTTTGAAACGTAAAGATATATAAAAAAATTTATTTTCGATTGTTTTGCTTTTACTATAACTTGCCCTACGGGAAGTTAATCAATAAATTCACATGTTATAATACATAAATAAGTATTTATCCTGTTAACTGGGCATCTTCAAAAATTACGAGCGGATAAGGCGTATATTTTTGATCGACTATTAAACTTGTACTTGTTTTTGCTTTTTGTGCTTCAAAAATATTACTAATCAATAGATATTTTATAGTTTTCCATTAATTTGATATTGATAAAATATAAACACAGGAGATTATAGAGGCAACACACGCCCGGTTAACTAGTTAAAGAAATGTTCAATGTTGATACGACACCACAAAATTTGAAAGTAAAAATGAGTATTGGTAAAATCTCTATTAAAATACAGTGAATCTGATAATTTGATATGAATGTTTTTGGCCACTAAATGATGACTATATTATACGTCGTTAGATTTGTCTCAAAATTCTTGGTATTTCTTTCATATATAGCAACTGTGTATTTCAAACGGTTTAGACAAGTCAGGCTCCTGAAATTTTAATAGAATCTCATAATTTGAACTGTCTTATCGTAAATTCATTAAACTTGCATTTCCAGAAACTAATGGGTAGGGAAGACTGGATCCGGTTGTGTCACTTTTTTGATAATTTTGTTAATTTACCAGTTAGCTGGAGAAAATAATTAAATGGTAATATGAACATTTGTCTACGTCAAACAACTGAAATACTGCTCTTAAATACGATGGATTTGTCATAAAATCAATCATACAAGAAAAGGACGAGTGTCAGAACCCGCGGGACGGTTGTGACAGGCATATAAATAGGTTAAAAAACGTTTTATTGTAACAAAACATAATTATTAAACGAAGTAAACAAGCATTTTTTGTGAAATCTTTTTTTTCTTGTATTTTATTTTTTCCTCTCTCTTTCGTTTTTTGTTTTCTAGTTGAGATAGATTTTTTGATGTGTTTAATATTCACCAGAAAATTACAAGAAATACATGTGACAAACATACCCACAAAATTTGTTACAATCGTATCCAACGCACACTTTTGCAAAAAATTATCATTATGCTAAATTATCTAAGCAAAAACTAATTGCCTCCCTAGTGGTTGCGCCTTTCAAATGAAAATCACGTATATATTTCATCAAGAGAAATTTTCTAATTCTAATTAAAATATTCTATGGCTGTTAGAAACTGCGTTAAATTCTTTTTCTTTTTATTCTGATTAATTATTAAGGTTTCAAAAATAGATCATGCTCCATGTAACCCGATTGAACAAAGTGAAAATGCATAAATGTGCAATTTATTCAATAAAGTGTGTGCTAGCAATATGATTGTGACGGCTCAATCTTATTACGAACGAGTTTAAAATGCGGTGTGCACATACCTAGAAGGAAATGCAAAAGAATATTTTTATTTTCAATGGTTACACATGATTTTATATTTCTTTTCCTCAAGCAATTAATTTGTCAAGGATCTAGATAAATAGAGAATTGAATTAGAAGTAATTACGAGCATATCAATTTATGATACATTCATAATTCGTTTGAATACTTGCTTAGAATATGGCCAGATACGTAAAAAAGAAGTTATTGGAGTTTTGCAATTACCGCATACGTGAATATCACTTAAATATTATGTTTTCTGGATTTATAATTTGGCATCTTGACTGTGAATTTATAATACAAAATTACATTAGATTTGAAACATCGTTTTGCTTTCAACATAAATATTGCTAAGGGATGCCGGCAGATTATTTTAAATATTGTGAGCTTTTAAGTGTAGACGAGAAAAAAATAAATAGATAGTATTAAATTCAACAACCAACTTCTAAATGAGGAAGTACTAAATAAAAATAGCTTTACTAGGAACAATTTTAAATAATAAGGGATATTGGATCAAGTCTATATTATAAATATTGTTCCTGCTATCGAAGAAAATATTGAAGGTCTTAAAGATGTATTGAATTATTATTGAAGACTGTTTGACATCAAGTCCTAACCTAAACTTTTATATATGAATTTTATCGTAAGGTGATTTTGAAAGTGTTTGTTTACTTCCCGTAGAATAAGATATAATAATCGCAAAAAATTGAAACTTTTATATATCTAAACGTTTCGAAAGTTTCGGAAAATTTTGTCCAACCTTAGAAAATATATATGTATGTGCGTGTGTGTTAATTTTCGTCGACGATTTTTAGAACAGTGATACACCGATGTGAATAATTCTTAAAGCATTTAATTCCTATTGACGAAAAGATGTGCTGATTAGTTTTTGGCAAATGCAGGTCCAACCGTTTCGGAACGGGGCAAATAGCGACAAAAATGGCGAGGAAACGGAGCGCCCGATTTGAATGATTCAAAAAATTTTATACTTGTGTTGACGAAGTGAAGAACTGCAAACCTGTAGGTTCAACGGTTTCATGTAGACCCAATGAAAAAAGAAAAAAAAATCACATTGGCGGTCAAAAATAATCAATGGACTCAAATATTTCTTAGAGATTTTAATAGATTTTAAATAATAATTGAGTTCCGTTTATGGGTTCTTATTTTATGGGTTTAATGTTTATTCGTTAAACTGCGACGCGACGCTTACGCGCTTCGATATTTCGTATCTACGCAGCCAACACAGCGCGATTGCTTTGAAATAAAGTTTAAAATTTTCAAAATATTTCAGAAAATAACAAAAAATCAAATTATTTCAAGAGTTTTAAAAATCTCAAAAATCTATTTTTTTTCCAAACATAAAAAAAAATTGAACTATTTTTGAAATTTTCTTTGAGGCCATGCGCCACTAATTAAAAATTATCTTGGTATATGCATAGATTCATATGCATTTATTTTCAGAATTAAAATAAGTTAGTTAGCAAAGTTCGGCCACGAAACGATTTCGTTCGAAATACGATTATGAGATTCTTCAATTCGTAATTATGAACCATAATTTAAATGTATTTATTATATGCTTCTCGTATTATGTTTTTGCATATGAATATGACAGAGTTAAAGTAGGCCAACAATATACTTTACAAAATCATTTCTGATCTATTAAACTATTTTTTCCTAACACATAGTTGTACTTATTAAAATACTAGTCATTGGATAAGTTATTAGCGTAATTAATATACTGTCTGAAGCGTGTCTTACGAAAATCGCACGAGTATGAGTAGTAGTTCGCGTATTGTCGTAGGCAGTGGTCTAGAACAGGGGTCGGCAAGCTTTTACCTGTAGTGTGCCAAGCCACTCTACCAATATGATTTAGAGTGCCGCCTTAATTTTGAAATATAAGGTTGTCAAATATCTCCCTTCCGCCTTTTTGTATTATAAACCAAGAGCAAAAAAGCGAAAGGGAGATATTTGACAACCTAATATATAGTTAGGTTCTAGGGAAGAAGAATTATAACCAAATTTATCTTTTAAACATATTTATTAACAAATAACATGAATTTCTAATATAAACAGTGCTGGATTACCCCATAGGCCCGGGCCTAGGGCGGCATAATTTAGGGGGCGGAAAATTTTTCAAAATGTAAAAATTTTAAACTCGATGAAATGATCCTGATTTTTTTTTTGTAAATTTAGAGATCATTTTCGATGAAATAGAACGTAATGCGTTTTCTAATCAAATTTATTATTCGTGGGTGCCGCATTGATATTTTCTTGATGTATTATATTTAATATAATAATTATCAAACTGATAAGATTTTTTGAAGAAATATTGAAAAACAGTTCGTTTTTTGTAATTTTGTTCAGGTGAATCTTATAATTAAAACGCTTTAAAAACTGTTCAATTGTTTCTAGTTTTATTTTCGATATTATATCAAACAATGGCGAATTAACATAATATATTCACTGTTGTTAACTAATTTATGTCATTTTTTTGGTATGTGAAAACATATTTTTTTAAATTGCCTGTAGGATAAAATTGAATCTTAAACTAAAATATCTGACAATTTGGTATGCTTCCTCCAATTGGCTTTTTTTTCAACTTTAGGAAGGCTGAGTTATAATAATCCTAAAAAATCGTAAATAAAATTGTTTATATATCTCTACGCTTCAAGTTCTCCTGAACATTTTGACATGCCTTAGAAAAAATGAATGTATGCATGTGTTTATGCGGTTACAATTTTTTGCCAATTGGCATTCGGGTCCCGAATGCCGAAATTTCGGGAAGACGTGCTGATTAGTTTTTTGCAAAGACAGTTTCGGAATAGGGAGCAAAGAGTTAAAAAAATGCTAGTTCAATTTTCCAAAAACGGAGCGTCCGATTTGAATAATTCAAGACACTTTTTACTTGTATGACGAAATAAGAACTATCGAAAATTTTGCGAGAGCATGGTCAGCGTTTTTGGGGATCCAAAAAGGTGTCATTTGGTAATAAATGATCATTGACATCAAATTATTAGATTTTTTATAAAAAAATTATTAATTATTACAAATTTTGTCTTCATTATTTTGAATCATTCCGTATCAAGATTTTTAATTTTCAAAATTTACTTCTTAGATTGTTTAAATGTCATTTGCAAGGATCAATCGCCATGAATGATTCAAAAAATATTCGCTTGGCTTTGACTGAGAGGCGTACTGTTTATGCCAAAGGCAGGTTTAGCATTTTTGGAGATACAGAGCGCAGAAAGTGCAAAAGTGGTCATGAAGGTTTTGAGAGTACAGATCATTCGATTGGAATGACTCAAAAAATATTTTGTTCGTGGTGTTTCAGTGATATGAAGAAATGATTAGTTTTCAGAAAAGGCAATTCTACTTGTTTCAAAATTTTGAGAAAATTAAAATATCAAAAATTTTCAAATAATCGAATTATTTTAGAATTTGAAAAAAACTCGAAATTTTTGAATATCTCGGTTCTATTTATCGAGTTTAGTCCAATGTCTTTTTAATTTGTGAAATCAGTTCAGGCGTTTTTGAAAATTAAATTTTGATTTATCACATCACAAATGCGCCTTTTAACACAAATTTTGACTACAAAGTTTTATCAAACTTTGATGAATTTTTAAAATTGTAAAATATTTTGACTCCTAATTGATATATTTCAGGCATCTTTTTTAATTTTAAAAATCGGTTTCTGGCTTCATTCCAAAAACGTAATATTTTTGCTTTTTTATGCTAATTTAAAACAACTGGCTCGGCCGATCGTCCCGCAAACCTAATCAGTCCGGCAGGTTTTTATTTACCAAAAACTAATGAATACGATTTCCAACCAAGATTTTTCGAATGGTTTTTGAATTTTTAAAATCGACTTAAAATTGTGGGCTAAAACTTTGACGAATTTTTTCTCTCTTTTACTAATTACAAAAAAAGCTTGATCGACAGTTAAACCTGCCTTCCCAAAAATTTAGGTAATTATTCATTTCTTTAGTACAAGTAAATTTTTTTTGAATTATTCGAAAACCAGCCTCTCGGTTCTTTCAAAAACTGAATTGCTAACTAATCAGAACTTTCTTATCTATGAGAATGAAACATACATACATACACACACATCAATTTTTTTTAAGGTATGCCAAAATGTTTAGAAATGACTGAAACGTAAAAATATGCAAAAATTTTCATTTTCGATCTTTTGCGATTACTATAACTTACGAATACTTTACGCAAAGTTAAAAGTTATTTTTAAGTAATTTAGAATAAAATTATAGTTTAATTAAAAAAGTAAAAGATTGTCTATTAAAAAGGGCGTCTGATCAGATAGGGCCTAGGGCGGCAGAAAGCTTAATTTGAATACTGAATATAAACTAAACAACATCAATGCAAACCTTGTGCCTGCACATTTTTCTTTAACATTTCAATATCCGGGGTATAATTTGTAACTTTTAATTTCACACAAGATTCTGAATGTTTAGTTGTTAAACGATTTCTTTGTGAACTCAATATATGTTACATGTGAGAAAAAATTGGTTCACAGAGATATGTGGAACCAAAAGCTGAAAGGAGAACGCATACAATTTTCTTTAAACAATTAAATCTTTTCCGGCAATGTCATTCAACAATTTAATATGGCTGACGATTTTTCCATAGAGTCATCTTCCAGATTTTTTTGTAATTCCTTTAATTTTGTTCTCCATAATTCTGAAGATATTAGTTTGATAATTTCCATTTCAAAATTATCAAAATTAATCCATTCGAAAATCAACAAATCAAACGGTATTATTAATGGATCTGGTTTTATAAGAAAGGAAAATATAGGCACATAAGCTTCAAAGTCTTTGCATCTTCTGGAAAATTCATCTTTAAGTACTTCAACGTAGGTTGAATTACATTAGCGAGCTACGTTAGAAAAATAATTAAAATTAAATATTTTCTCTTATTTAAAAATCACTCGATATTTGCGATTTTCCTGATTACTTTATAGAGTGCCATTCAGAACCCCTTCGCGTGCCAAGCCTGGCACGCGTGCCGTAGGTTGCCGATGCCTGGTCTAGAACATGGAATTGAAATTCGGTAGCAATAGCATAGTACTACATAAATATTAGGTTGTCAAATATCTCCCTTCCGCTTTTTTTTATTTCATTTTATATTATTTTTTATATAGTTAAATTATGTGTTTGTACTAATATTTTTAAGTTAAGGACTGAAATAAAATATTTAGTTTTAAGTACACCAAAACCTAGATTTGAATATTTCAGAATTATTAGTAGTTGCCTTTTTATTTTTATTTTTGTCACTTTATATTTAAATATACTAGTGCAGTTTAACTATATAAGTAAACCGCCTGATGGTGGTCGAAGACTATTAAAGTGTGTCAGTTTTTAACAATACTATTTTAAAGTAGAGAAAAAATATGTGTAACTTACATCAAGCGACATCGCAATCAAAAGATATACGGCCACATTGTGAAATGTTTAATGAATTTATTTTTGTTGTTGTCAGTCTTATTGTTTTTATATTTATGTACTGTAATTTAGTTTAAAATACCTGAATATAATTTTTAAGTAAACATTATTTAATTGCTTTATAAGATATATTGTTACTTATAAGTTCGATTCAACAGTTTTTTTTAAATATCCTATATAAAAGCTAATACGTGATTTAGGGTGAAAAGGATCACCTAAACCACTGAGGTTTGTGAATTTGCTTGCGAGGTGAATAAGAAGGTCAATAAGAAAAAAATAAATAAAAATACAAAATAAGTTTAAAAAGACCATTTTACAAGATATAGATTAAATTGGTAGTTATACTCGATCTGATGATGAGTTTTTGTGACAAAGTTTCATACGAAAGTTGTATGCAGCGCGATCTTTATAAAAAATGTGCTCGTGAAATAGGCATTTCTAATAAAAATTGCATTTATTTTATTTGTAATGATTGTACTTTAAACTTTTTTTGTACTTTATTTGTACTTCAAAAAAAAAAAAATAATGAGGGTGCTATAATAAATTAAACAGAAATAACTAACAAAGCCAGTAAGAGTGGATACAATTTTTTGAGCTTGTGCGTCCGGGATATCAGAGCTTTCAATTCTTTATCTGATCGCTCCAATTCTTTTAGGCGTTCAATGAAATATATTACTTGTTTCTCCATTTGGCCCTAAATGAAATATATTCGATGTTTGGAATAAATAACAGAGGCATGATAATTAAACATCTTTTTAATTTTCTAAAGAATTTATTTTTTCATTAATTTTTTTTATAGAAATAAAATTTTCGAACAAACGGATAAACCAAATGAAAGTAAATAATGTCAGTGAAAGATTTGATACAAATTTTAGAATTAACTCAATATGATCTATATAATTAATGTACCAAGATCATCACAATAATTATCAATTATAACCGGGCACATATTATTATTGGTATCTTGTTCGAAGCAATATTTTTCCGCTCACACTTATTGTTTTAAAATTGCAATTATATGTTTGAAACTATTGATTGACAGTAATCTGTCTTTTTTAACTTCCCGTAGGGTAAGTTATTGTAATGGGCCAGAAATCGGAATTGAAAATTTTTACATTTCTCGACGTTTTGAAGGTTTCTGAACATTTTGGCATACCTCAGAAAAAATGGATGTGTGTGTGTGTATGTGTGTATGTATGTATGGATACAAATTTCCAGTCACGTTTTCGGGCGCACGGATCAACCGATTTGAATGGTTCAAAAAACATTCGATTCCTATTGATAGGGAAAAGAGCTGATTAGTTTTTGGCAAAGGCAGGTCCAGCCGTTTCGGAGATACGGAGCAAAAAGTGCAGAAAATAGAATTCGACTTTTTGAGAGAACGGAGTATCCGATTTGAATGATCTAAAAAACATTCAATTAGTTATGATTGGGAGAAGTGTTTATTAGTTTTTGGCAAAGACAGGCCCAGCCATTTCGAAGATACGGAGCTAAATATGTAAAAAATGGCAGTTTTTGAGAGAATTAAGCGTTCGATTTAAATGATTCAAAGAACTTTCTGCTTGTCTTAACAAAATAATTGATTTTCGAAAAAAAAATTTGTTTCAACTTTATTTTTTTAATTTTTTTTTTTAATTTTTTTGTATATCGAAAATAATTCAGATTTTATTTTTAATTCTGACTATAGTTCTAATATACTTTACAAATAATTTCAACTTTGCAATTCAGTTTATATAATTCTTATAAATATTAGACAATTTTACAATATTTATAATAATCTATTTGAAAACATTCAGTATTCCTCGAACATTTCGTTACGGTACGGGAAGTTCCAGCAATTTGCCTTAAGGCACGATGCCATAATTGCCTCAAGACAGAATTCCACTTACAGCTAGTTTTCTTTATTAATAATTAGCAATCAGAATGTGCAAAATACAAAAATCAGTCAAATGATCTGAATTTTAATAGCATTTAGTAGTACTTATATAACTGCAAAATTATATTGAAAATAAAATAGTGTCTATGACAATGGTGAGTTAGATTAGAATCCAGAACCGCTAAGTTTGCGATCGCTGGTTCGCCGCGGATGTGTATCGGGAGTTTGCTGCGGCGGCGGCGGCGGCGGCGGCTGCCAGTGTGCGCGCGGCGAGTGTGCGGGGCGTCGGATCGTATCCCTCGCGGCTAGGGTGTGGTCGCTCGCGCGGCTCTTACTCTTACGTCTTAAGACACAACACCGCCACGGCGAGATTGTAGTGCGCGAGTTGCGACACTGGCGCACGCAAGGCGATAACCCGACACTCGCAGACACAGAAACGTTGCTCAACAAACGACTGCTGATAGTGCCCATTCAGGCTAGGACGCCGAGCCGTAAAGCCAAAGGATGTCAATTTCGAGATAATGAACAAATACTCACTCGCTCTGTATCCATCTATATCATGCACTCGATCTAATTACGAAGCAACGCGCCTGTCTAATTCCGCACCATATATGTAACACTACTGTTTTGCTCGCGTCCTATCTTTCGCGTGCAGAATAATTTGTTTCGACACAAATCTATTGACGGCGTTTATTATGTGCAATATCACTATATTTATAGCCCCTCCGCATTATCCATATAAAATCATTGGCCCACTGGCGTCTATCACATGTAATGCTACTAAATTGTTAACACCTTTTCTTTGTAATACAAATCTTATACACGAAGAATATGCAAGGATTGTTGGTCATGTATCTAACACTACTGCGCGATAACACAATGTTTTTAGTGGTTACAATTATTGGCAATCATGTTGAAGATGATAGTATCTACATGCATATTTGATAATGGACAGAAATTTATTTATAATACATTTCATTACAAATATTTTTGGATCTTGCATCCACATCATTATTGGGTGTAGACCTTATCCTTCTTTTTCATTTATTTAAACTGGTGGATGTAAACTATTTACACCATATATCTGAACAAATACTTTATTCTTTTTTCTATAGATAAATCAATTACAGTAGAATTTCGATTATCCGGACTAATTGTTGTCGATAGGCATCCGGATAATCCAAATTATGAAGAATAATGTTTTGTTATCAAAAATAACAAATAGATACATAGATATTATAAAAATCAATCCACACTTGCCACAAACGATTCATAGCCGCCTAATTTTTCATTTAACTGTAATGCCTTTTCACAGAGCAAAGGTCCAGATATCGGTTATCCTGTTGATCGTTTTTGTACAAACCAACAATATATGGCTTCTTCTAATAGTTAATTTTTCACTCTCTTCATCATTTTCCGATTTTCACTCCCCTCTTCACTATCTAATTTGCAAGTGTACGACAAAATTGAATCGGCATTCTTTTTGATATCGCTTATAGTGGATGTACCTAATCCATACCTATCAGCTAACTTACGGGCGGTTTCGCTTTTTTTAAATGATTATATAATATTTATTTTATCTTTAAGGGATAACAGCACCCTCTTACGCTTTGGCATGTTTAAAAATGTATATATGCACGTCAAAACAGAGAATGTATTAATGTATTTATACACGTCAGAACACAGTCACATTTGCAAACGAACTTGTCCCGACGCGATTATGTCCGGATAATCGCGAATCCGTATAACCGAGGTCCGGATAATCGAGGTTCTACTGTATTATAATTTCTGTCGCTCTTTAGTGGAAGTTTTTTTATTAGGATATGGTTGAAGCCGTGAGATGAAGATTTTCTATCGCATAATAGTTAATACTGATCGTCTTAGAATCAATATTTGGTACTGTAAGACATAATGAGTTTTTTAATTTGTAAGCATTTCTCAATTCCACAGGTCTTCGATCATCTTTAAACATTTTTTCTTCGATGATTTAATCTATGTTTTGAATTGATCAAACATGGGTATACTTCATCACTTTGTCAAAAACGAAATTTGTTAGCTGTTATGGGAATATTGGATATTGCAAAGCTTTATTAACTTCGCGTAGGGTAATTTATAGTAATTGTGAAAAATTGAAAATGAACTATTTTATATATCTTACGATTACGTGTATGTATGTGCATGTATTTGTGTGTGTGTGCGGATACAATATTGTCGACGATTTGGA
>NW_020537040.1:0-24810 GCF_003426905.1 Ctenocephalides felis | reverse complement strand
AAAAAAATAAAATATCTGTTGCTTATGAACTATTAGTATATTGATATTCAAATAAGAGATATATATCCTACTCATAAAAAGATTTATAATTATATGCATTTGTGTAAATAAAAATTCATTTTCCACTCTTATTTGCCTGAAGGTATAATTCATTAAATATTGATATCAGATCTAATATGACAGTCAGGACAATCTCGCATAAATTTCTCCACACCTTGTTTTGTTACTGTTGTACCACGTACATCCAAAAATTTCAAATGTGGTATAGCCCTAGCAAGATGCCTCAAAGATCTGTCAGAAACTGAGGTATAATTTCGAACAACTATTCGTTCCAACAAAGATTCACATTCCTCAGCTGCATGCTCTCCTTGGATGCGAATCAAATTCAATTCATTATTGATCATAGAATTTCCAAATCCACAAATAGCTCGATCTGTTATGAGACTTCCTACAGTTAAATGTGGCATGTGAAAATTATCATTTATTCCTAAATGATTATCATGTAAAGGTAGTCTAGCATGAAGATTCCTAATATGATTTCGCCCCCTTCTATAACATTATGTACGGGAACTTGAGGCAATTCATTTTGTACATTATTATTATCAAAATTTCTATTTACTTGTATTATTATTTGCTCTTGTTCCATGTGGTCAATATTTAGTGGGCGATTGCGAGGCATTGCTGGCATTCTAAGAAAAATTGCTCTATTATCTATATTATCTTCCATATTAGCATTATGTACTCCAACTTGTGGCAGTTGATTATCAAAAATTTGCCTGTATAAAGGCCTAATCACTACTACAGGGTTACGACTAAAATTAGCATTGTCATGAGAATTTTCATGTTGTACATTTATTGGACATTCTAGTAGTAATTCCCTCAAGCATGGCAACGATTTTAAACATGAAACTTCACTATCTCCCAACATGGTATGCCTTAAATCCAGTACCTGCATTCAAAGATTTATAATATGTAAATGTTACATTACATTATATATCATACAATGTATCATATATATATATATATATATATATATATATATATATATATATATATATATATATATATATATATAGTGCACCTGCTCTTTGACAAATCAACCAAATGGGGAATAAAGCACAAATCATATAAGATAATAATCAGAAAAAATTGGTGAATTGAAACAGTTTCATGTTCAATATTTTACTTTATGACTTTACCGTAGGAATGTCTTATATATGTGATAGTTTGGTATAGATTCATAATCACCCTAAGCTTTTTGAATCCGTGCCTCATAGCAAGACTAAAATATGGTACACATTCACCTAGCCTAGAACATTTACTGACATCTAAACTATGTAAGTGAGGTAGTTTAGATAATATCATTAATGCATGAGGCTCAAACCATCTGCATTGTCGTAAACATAATGTCTGAAAATAAATTGAATAACTAAAATTATGTTCTTATTATAAAATTTATAATTTAAATGCAATACTAACAGTTAGATTTGGTAAATGTTGCTCTATCCTAAAAAAATAAGGTACTGAATTTTCTGAATTAAAATATCTATTAGCACTTCCTGCCAGTGAGAGTTCCTCTAGAGTTGATGGAAAATCTTTTATTGCAATCTAGAATAATAAATTAAACATTAATATGGAATAATTTAACAAATATAATACAAAAATACACACATTATGTATTAAATCCTCCTCTATTCGCAATATTTTGATTTTTGTGCACTTATCTTTAATTATATGTAATAATTGAGGTGTGCAAGTTGGTTGAATGTCTGCATGAAGATGTTTCATTGCATACCCTCGAATACTCAAGGCTAAAGTTCCAAAAGACAAAAATTTTATTAATTTCTCAAACATCAAATTATTCACATGCAGAGGTCGACAATCTACTTTCTTCCACACATTGGAAGCATTGACTAGATGTAGCATTCGTTTGCAGGTTCTAAAAATTTCAAGTAAAACTAAACACTTCTTTAATTATTCAGATAATTCTTATTTCAAGTCTATCCTTTTTAACTTACAAGCCCATTTCTAGCCTATCTTTTGGATGCAAATTGCTTAATACTATATAAAGAACGTCATCAGGCAAACACATCAAATCTATTTTATCTGGCAAAGATTCAAATTCATTTGGAACTTTCTTTTTAAATTTATTTTTTATGTTAGGCAAACTTGAATCAATTAACTGATCGGCTTTCCTCTTATTACATCCACTACTAGAAGATTCCATGTTCATATATCTACAAAAATAATTAAAAAATAAAGTTTTAAATAGCAGAAACAATATTTCTAAAAATAGTATCGCTATCAAATTTGTAATTGTATTGTTTGCTAATTACCTACTTGAACTTCTAATAAGTCGTATTTGATTTTAAAATAAGAATTTTATGTCAAAACATTAAAATAATTTTAGAATACATTCAGAACGTGACAGTCATTGGTCATGTACAAATGAGTACAAATGATTCTGCCTAATACTCTCTGGACAAGAGTCATGCAAAGAAATGTCAGTTTTGACACATTGATGTGGCAATAAGTAGACTGAAACTGAAATAAACAAAACAATAGACATGCAGCTTCTTGAACTGTCACTTCTGCTCATCTGTTCCACAAATAGTTATTGAAATTCCAGGAAATTCGCTTTTGTGCGAATTGTGCAAGACACAATTTAAATACGTAGATTGTTTACACTGCCATTTTGATTCATATAGGACATCGGATTATGCAACCTTATCTATAGGGTTTGAGCTCTAGACAATAAAATACTTTTCTTCTCTGAATTGGTTTGGAGAGTTACTCAGCTCACAGACTTGCCTTAGGGCATACTTCCCATTATCATAGGCCTGGACGGCCTAGACAGTATTAGAATATGATAATATAATATATGATATATTCATATGCTAATAGGTTTTGTTTGATATTGAGTTAATTGAATGTCAGTTTAAAAATACTTTCAATTATTTATTTACATTCTATCAATAAGAAAACATACTCTTAGATACTTTAGAAGAATTTTATATTCATCTCACCTGACAACAATAGATAAACTCATTTTTGATTCGCATTTTATATTAGTCTCTTACAGTAAAAACAAATTATGTAAACATAACGCTTGAGTAATTAATATCAATTGCATTATTTATTTATTAATCGTATTCTAAAATAAACTCATTAGCTTGAATGTTTTGCACCATACATTCGTATACCATTCACTGTAGAAGCTCTGGAGTATTTTGATATCAAAGTCGTTAGTGACAAACTTGGTGTTGTAAAACATCTGAAAAAAGTATACACTGTTTTAAAATGAAAACATAACTAACAGTCCCAAAAAATAAATAAACAATATATATTAATTCTATTATAACCAATATTAATTCTTACTCTATATATGGTTCCATTTGCTCAAGAGTCCATAACTTTTTTATTTTAAACATTGCTTGAAATCTTTCAAGTAATGTAATGGGTAGGGCATAATTGTCTAAAGCCTTTATACAAGCTGGATTTGCTTCACGATCAACTAAAGCTATCCCTTTCAAATGAGATATCTAAGAAAAAAGTTCTTTCAAAAGAAATTTCAATTTATCTTATGTTATTTTTGTTGAAGTTCAATATCACTTACATCAGTTTTCATTCCTTCAGGCATTGACGCTTGCCAGGTCATTAAAAAATCATCCAAATTAAATTTTGATGAGTTCTTCAATATAGTTTGAGCATAGAGTCTGAAACATAAAATGTAATGATGAAAGAAAAGTTTTAAGTTTTTTAATATATGGACTTACCTGCCTATTAAATGTGGTTTATATGAAAACTGATCATCTCCTTTCCATATGGTGTAAATATCAAATAAACCTTCTATAACAGCCTGGGGGACAAAATTTTTCAAACTATCAATAGTTTCTTTTCGAGATACAGATAAAAAGTTCCATGAATTTTCCTCAATTACTGCCATCATATATGAAACGACACGAAATTCATATTCTATTTCTAAAATCCTAAAATGGTTATTTATTTCCAAAGCATGTATTTCATGAAAACCATCCTGTAATTCTTTACTACTAGCTTGTACAGTGCTTAATAAATGACCGTATGTAAACAAAAATTTTTTATTAATATTATACTCATTTTCTGGGCCATTATATTTGGTGATCTGAAGAAGATCAAATAATTTACGGAATTTCGGTTTAATTCGATGAACTTTATAATAAGTATGAAGAATTTTATGAACACTTTGTTTTTTAACTGTTCTATTTGAAGCTGTATCTAATTGATCTGTATTTGTAATAAAAGAATTGGATATGTTTAAATTATCCTCCTCTAAACTTTTATCTAATGATTGATTTAGATTTGATTCTTTAGGCCAAAGGAGACCAGGAACTACTATAAGACTATTAGAAGTTTCAGCTTCTCTCAACTCATAGGTTTGGCTATTACTGCATAACACAACTTCTTCAGTTTTTCCTCCTAAAAAAAATAGGTATGAAAATTTTCATAAATATAAATACCAAGAATTAAAAGCTACCTTTAAAATAAATCTCTGAACCTTCTTGTAATACTTGAGCTAAATGAGAATCTAATTGAAGTAATTTATAACAAAAGTATTTTTCATCGGAAAAGGAAAAATGAAGTACTTGTGTTATAGGAGTTAATTTATTTTCATCCAATTTAGCATGCCCAATCAAAGATCGAACATCTTCGCTAGTTCGTTCATACCTAATAATAATTTAAAAATTAAAAAGTAAGCACAAAGATTTGTCTCAACCTATACTCTCCACTTACATTTCCATTTTATTTATTATGAATTAAACCATGTTGATATCGGATATAAATTGGCAATGAATCCACAGAACTAAATAATTAAATGAAACCGCACATAGATGTTGTAAACAAGTAGACCCGAAGAAAGCAATCAAGATGTCGCCACAGATAATAAGGTAAAAGAATAAAATAAAACGTCAAATCGTAAATTTCGAGCATTATAACGTCAATCCGACCATCCGACACTAGAGGCAATATTAGAATATGATATGCAATATGCATAATTCATATCCGACTGATAAATTCGACCATGGAGGATAAATAAACGAATAAACCTAACATAACAAACTCAGCCACTCACTTTTGTAAACCACACTGAACTTCATTAGGTTCAAATATAGAATATACTAGAAGTAGAAGATTGTTTCTGTTAAAATTTAAATATTTAGTACACTTATTCAGGCGCTAATATTAAAAAATATTTAATAATTGAGATAATATATTGATTGATTTTCATTTACACCAATTCGTTGCTATATATAGCTCAGAATATTTTTACATTTTACTTACATAAATTCATTTTTATGTAAATACAAATAGAGAAAACCTAAATTGTTTATAAAAAATATTTTAAATCAATTCCCATACTATTGAATCCCTATTTGACTTGTCTTCAGTGAATATAGCTTTCAGTGACTTGAACCACATGGAAATCGATTGAAAATATTTTTTAGACTCAAATTTAGTTTTCTTTCTATTTCTATTATGTAGATGAGTTCCAGTTTACGCAGAATTATATATATATATATATATATATATATATATATATATATATACAGTAAACCCTCGCTTTACGCGTACCGTGCAGTATGGGACCCGTGCTATAAAAAACTCGTATTTTAACATACAATTCAGGCTAATTTGATTTTGAACATGCCAAACTGTAGCAACTAAAATATTTAACACAAGCCACTTTGGAATAAAATTCGTTTTTTTTTTAAAAAAAATTAAAACACATAAAAAATCTTGATAACAATTTTCATAATCATTGTGAAGAATTTTGTTTTAAGGACAAAATAAGTGTAATTCGATGCTGAACATTTACTAAACAGTTAAAAATCATCCATTATTTAGATTATTTATTGTAAATATAAATTATAACTAGCATAGCAAAATAATCAAATAGATGTACAAATAATTTCATACTTCTTCTACAAAGAAGAACTAATAAAATCAAATATTAGTACATGTTAATTAAATTTAAAATATATTGGTTCATTCTAAACATTCAAATACAAGATAATTTCATGTACACCAGTCATCGTCTTCACATACAACACATTGCATGAATGAATGTGATACATGGTCGAGCATGTTGGAATAAACCGATTAATTAAATAGATATACATTATGTTCCATCAGAGCAATAGTAATTTCAAATTTTTTATACTTGTGTTATATAGTTACAATGTATTGTATAGTTACAATGTTAAAATAAATAAACTATTATTATATTATAATATTTATAACATAGTTCATTTTTATATTTATCTTCAATTTTATTCATATCAAATTGAAATAAAATTATATTTCTACAGACATTTTGAATTTAAAAAAACTTTAAACATATATATGTCATTAGTAATTACAGTATAATTGCACTACATCAAAGATACATTTGAAATGTGAACTTACAAAAGATCATAATGGCTTATAATAATTCAGATTTCTTTGTACATGCATCTCCAGATTTAAGTCCACATTTTGTTTTGATGGAACATAACTGTAATAAAGTACATTACATCAATTTTAACAAGAGTATAATTACATTTTTCATAATGAATATAAATTTGTAACATAATATCGTCTATCTCTGAATAAAGTTACTTTTGTATAATTTTTCTTTGATAGCCTCATAACAGCAATCCCATATCTTAATCAAAAATAATACCAATCAATCAGTCTCAAAACAGTGGAGTAGCTTATAACAAAATATTATATATTAACCATTTATTTCCTTTTTGTCTATATTAACTGAATACTTCCAATTTTTGTATATATATATATAATATGTGGTATTACATATATATATATATATATATATATATATATATATATATATATATGTGGTATATATATGATGTAGTTAAATTAATTTCTTTATATGTATTTCATAATTAGAAAACTTCTCGGCTACTCACTGTGGCACATTTTAGCCACATTTTCAATCTTTAAGGCACCTCAGATTTCTGATGAAATACAATTGTCAATATTGAACAAAACAACAATTCCAATTCTTAAAAAAAATGATATTTTTGGAATGATCACTATTACATATGTGTTATTATTATATTAAAATTATATATTATATATAATAATATATATATATATGTGTGTGTGTGTGTGTGTGTGTGGAACTTACTTTGCTCACACAACTATGTACATTATACATATATATTTATTTCAAATCATGTTAAAGATATTAAAATTTGTTAGTCATTGATACTATTTCAATATCATGGGTTTCCTCAATTTCAACTACCACATAGCACAAGTGCGAGTGAGGGGCGACCTGTGGTTCGACTTTTAGGTCGATCCGTTAATTTTGGTCGCACCACATACGTTATTTAGGTCAATCTTAGCACAGAAATGAACCTAAAGTCCGAACCCGGTTGAGATATTAGTCAACCTTATTGGCCATATATGGATTGAGAAAAGTTTCATTGGGGGTCAAAATTGGCACACACATTGAAAATATTTTGATAATAGGTCAAAAATTTGGTAAATGGGTTGAACACCGTTCGATCAAATTTGGCAAATGGGTTAAAAATGGAACGTGAATAATTTTTTTTTTATGAATTAAATCTGAAATAAATATTTAATGAATTAAAAATGCAATTCTAGATTAAAATAATATTATTTTCATGAAAAAATAAAGATCGAAGCATTTTATTGTAATATTTTATCAAAATGATATTTATATGAAAATCTTACAATATACAAGTATATAATAAACTTAAACTAATAAAATAATACAATAAACCTAACAAAATAATACAATGAAAAACTTAACTATAATACTACAATCTATAAAGTGCTCTTTATACCTCGAAATACCTCTTGTAAATTTGCTGCACTGGTTTATCTGACTTTCGTATAAATTTTTTCAACACCTGCATGTAGTTTTCAAATTTAAATGCACTGAATGAATCCAGATTACCAAAGCTTCTTGTATCATTTGCTAAATGCAATATGTTATGAATATTATGACTAACATTATGTTCTCCATATAATAACATAAAACCCTAACAAAATAAGCGGTCGCTGCACACAAATTTTAATAGCCACATGCAGTGTTAAAAATTCATATAAAAGTCAAATGAAATGTGCGATTTCAAAACCAGTGGACCACTATATAATAAAAATTGTCTGAATTCTGTAGCCTTCCAGGATTTTACATATTTCAAAGATCGAGGTTTTTTAGCAAACTCCTTGGTATGTAACGTCTCAACCTGCATAGAGAGTTTGAAATTTCATTAACTTTTACATATGGTAAGCGAATCGGAAGATCTCCTTCAGTCCACTGCAACAACATTCTTCTAACAGCACCCTAAACAAATCAAATGCATATAATCAAGGGGTACGTTGCTAACTAAACCAACATGAGATATTTCAAGCAATCTTGTATAGCCATTATGGTAGTCTTCATCTTGTAAGATTCTAAAATGCTCATCAGTTCTTGCAGGTGATTGCATTTCTGGAAAACAAATTCTACGATTAATATACGAACCTTGAACAAGGCATTTTGAACAGCTATAATATCCTGTGTGTTCCCTTTTGTTTTCAGAATAAATGATTTTGCAGGAGTATCACAAACAAAATATTAATTCGAGTCTCATAATGACTTCCGTTGTGATCGAACCCTCATTCACTATGCCAATCGCCTCATCAACAAAGTCACCTAAAAACTCATTCGAATCTTTAGGTTTCTCAATCCCGCAGTAGAGTCCTATGATAAAGATATATTTAGTAGGAATAATGTGGCACAATATAGGAATGCAGACATATTCGAGGAACTTGATATAGGCAACCATCAACATTAATTCCTAATTCAATGATAGAAGAATTTAACTTCATCTATCAAAGAATCTTTCAACCAGTTAAACAATCGAAAATGAATATATTCTCCTGGGTTCATAACTTTCGATACTGCTATCCTTCTCGTCTTTAAAATTGTTCGGAGTCTGCTGGTAAATCTTTAAAACAATCATGCTTTTTAAACCCTTAAGCAGTGCCGATACAGCATTATGAGGAACCTGGTATGTAACAGCCCATTCTGCTAAAAATTGCTTTACATCAAAGACTTCTGGTATAACCTCTCCATTGTGGCTCTCCTCAGAATCAGAGCCTGAAAATATATTAATTTTTAAAACATCATTATTATTAAATACTTATATTATAATTAAATTCATAATTACCTTGATTATCATATTCATGAGAAGATGCGCTCCAAAATCATTCTGATTACATGCTAAAACTAAATTATTTACATATTTTTCTATTTATCTTCACTATAAATAATTAGATAAAATTTAATTTATAATTATCTTGATCGTGATGATCATTAAATTGCATTCCAAAATCATCCTGAGTACTGACACTTGTTGAAAATTTCAACATGATGAACAGCACTATCATTTACACTGGAAAGAGTCAATTTTTTTTTTTTCCGCGGTTATTCTTTCGAATTCCCACTTCACCCTCCTTCTAAAATGTCGGTCGTCACAAAGCCAATAGATTTGCGAAACTTTCTAGTCGACATATTTATATGGAGTTTCTTTTAGAAAAAAATCAACAAAATCACGTATAAATAAACAAGCCAAGCGCGAATTTAAAATGCGCTCATCTACCTGGCATCTTGCTCGATTAACGTCTACGTATGCGCACTAGCTACTGCGCATGCGCACTATCTATCGCGCATGCGTCATAAGTCTGGACCAAAAATGAACCTATTGGTTAAACCTGGTTGAACCAGAAAGGTCAAATTTCCGATAAACCCACTGACGGTCAAATAATGTGCCAGTTTTGATCGATGTTAACCTAGCGGGTCAAATATGCTAAAAGCGGTTGAACCGCGGTTCGACGCGTGCTATGTCTACTGCGGTTACTTTAGAAAAAAATTAAAATATAAAAAAATCAAAATTTTCAAGTTTTTTCAAAAATTGTTTTTGTAAGTTTCGAAAAAATTTAAATTTTTGGTACAGAAAGTTCCCGCAATTTGCATTTAAGCACAATGCCATACAACACTATAGTTAGTATTTAATGCGTAATAAATTTTCTGCAAGTCAAATAGTATAAATAGAGATATAACAACTATTTAAGTAAAATTTCAGGGATGGGGCGGCATTTTCGTTAGTGTCCCAGAGCATCAAATTTCTAAATGCGGCCCTGCATATACGTACATAAAACCTTAATAAATCTTTTCTTAACAAGTTTTTTCACTGCTAAAACTTTGAGTCAGAGTTTCCGTAATGACGCAAACTGCTTCTTCTGATATGATTTCTGATACGAAAGTCGCAAAGAACTCTCGACGGTATATTGGGTTCAGCGATTCTCCATGATAATTAAGCTTCGAGAGTATCGGCCCATATGGATAACCATATGCTAGCAACGTAGTAATCACTGAAGACAATAATATAATTCTGCTCTAATTTCGACCTCCATCGTTTAGCAAGACTAGCTCTAACTGCTGACACTTTAGCCATAACGTGTTCCACCTGCTGGATAAAGTTCAGACGACCATCAAACATTACTACCAGATAACATGCCAATGGTGTATTTGTGCCATTCACCGGCAGCATTTAATCGCGTGTGAAGAATTTGAGTCTTCGATTGCGCTATTCTCCATAATTAGTTAACTAATTAATTATTGATGCAGACCGAATCCGTCCATTGGGGTTATTTCCCCAATGATGGAAATAATGAAAACTTCTTAATCAATAAAACTCATCGTCAATTAGTCCTTCATTTCTTGCCAAAGATTGACTGAGAAATCAATAACTTACACAATAACAATCACAGTCAAACTGCCAGGATCACCACGTTTCAACTTACATTCAACATTTAAATGCGCTATGTTCAGATTTTTAACTAAACTTGAGGATAAGTTTGGCTATTGTAATATCGCCATGGAAAACCCATAATATGACGGAAAAAACCAAGGCAGAAACATAGAAGCAAACATGTCATACGTCTTTTCAAAAAATTCGATATATAAGGTTAATTTTTGAACTTTCTACCTTAGCATTGGGCCGAGATATCATTTAAATTATTTGAAAATGTCCCCATTTTTTCAATTCATTTTTTGTCGGAACTGTAACAGATACTATACCATACGTTTTAGAATTTGTTGAATTATTTTATATTTTCGAATAAATAAAAAAAGACCAAACATTTGAAGCGTGTTCCCAGAACAATGTTGAACAATGCAAAACGCAAAATTATAAAAGGGTTTAAAATAAATAATAAAAACGTAGGAAAAAAGTAGGTAAAAATAATAAATAATCACTACTGTAATGTTTAATAATATATATATTTATTTTCAATATTAATTTATATTATATATATATATATATATATATATATATATATATATGAACATTAATTCAATAACGTAATGTATTCCTAATTTAAAACTTTCAAAACTGATGTGGTTCCACATATACCATTTATATAATACATACAATTTCTACAGAATTAGTTATTGTTAATTTGCACGAAAAGGCAATTTTTAATAGGATCACAAATCACACATAACAATTAACTGCATGACTTGCTAAATTTGTAAGCCAGAATATATTTAAACTAATTTTGACTACAAATCTCATGGCAAGCTTTAGGCATTGCTTTTGAATAAAATAGCAGCATGATTCATTATATATATATATATATATATATATATATATATATATATATATTAGGGTGGTCCTTAATTTGGACATTTTCGAATTTCCTTGCTCCCAAATTAATAAAAAACAATTCTCTGAAAGTTTTAGCCCTTAATATTGTCTTTTAGATAGAGCGCAATTCAATCAAAGTTTTGTATGAAAACAGCATGAAAAAATTTTGCAGAGCGTCGAATTTTCAATAAAAAATGACACGAATTTTCACTTTTATTTCATTTGTCGCTAAGTTTTGCCTAATTTTTTTTTTTTAATTTTCATACGAGTTTTATTTTTTTTCATGCTATTTCCATACAAAGTTTGATTGAATTGCGCACTCTCTAAAAGTTAATATTAAGAGCTAAAACTTTCAGAGAATTGTTTTTTACAATTTGGAACCATTTGAGCCCATGAGAGCAAGGAAATTCAAAAATGTCCAAATTAAGGACCACTCTATATATATATATATATATATATATATATATATATATACACGCATATATGCTAAACAATGATATTACCAAACTATACTCTCTTCTTGCATTTTAACAATATTCCAACCTTTCACCAATTAATTTTTAACAGTAAATAAATTAATATATATAGGAATGCCATATAAAAGTAAAATTAGATTATGATACAAAACTATGATTGTTTAACTATAAATATAATCAAGTTAAAATTATGAAAATCATCTATAAAACATCTATAATGCGGATGTATCTTTGGTTTTGCTATTCTGCGAAATTTATTATAACCAAACTTGTTCGCCACGTGAATTGAAACGTTATATATAGTAACAGCTTCAGATATCCATTTAATATTAAAATGTAAATTTAAGTAAAAGTACTACGAGCGTTTTGAAAAATTCGAAATTTTTTAAAAAAAAAAAAAATGCCGGACTATATATATATAACGAATTAAAGTAACTTACCGCACAAATAGCTTAAAAATAAAAATACACAGACAAAATCAAAAATAAATATTGGTTATATTTAATAACAAAAAAAAAACAAAGTTAAAATTTATAAATAAATATGAAATATAAGAGGACCATGGTCACCAACGTTGAACAAAACCGTATTGAAATTGATTTAGTTGCCAAGAATAAAAAAATGCGATAAAAGGACTGCGACAATAACGCACGGCGACGTCCACCGGAAGAGAGAAGGATCAGCGTCTGAAATGGTGCATAAACGAAAGATATGGGAAATTAGTAAATATAAGGTATATACAATGAATGTAATGTATAGAGTTTTAATTCAACGGTTATGTTCATCATGGCCATATATTTTCCATACTTATTTACAATTGTTATCTTTATATTTTATTTACAAATATGTGGTCATAAGCGATATTTATCTTACTCTTCGTCAGTGTTTTTTTTATTTTTAAGCTATTAGAATAGTGAGTTACTATAATTTGCTGTATCTACGTATTACATATATTTCAGATTTATTTTGTTATGATGTTTAGTTGTGAATTTACATTTTTATTTCAAACTTTTAGTAATTTATCTATTCAAATAAAAACAAATTCTTATTTAATTTATTATACTTTTCACTAGAGAAGGATCGAATTGAGACTCGGAACAAAGGTTAAAGTTTCATCTAATTTTGTTTTTTCTATTAAATGAGTGGATGATATACTATATATATATATATGTAGTATTAAACTGATATCAGTTTTTAAAATTATTATGAGTACCAATCTCAACCATTTGGTCTTGATGTATTGTATTTTATATATATATATATATATATATATATATATATATATATATATATATCTTATTTTAAGTTATCGAACATCTAAGAGTAACTAATAAATTATATTAATTGTTAATCATCTAAATCGAAGCAAATTTGATTGATCTTGTCGAATGTTTATTACAGCTAGGTAATCACTTAACATAAAACATAAACTTTATAGATTGTTTTTTACTCATATTAATTAAATAAAAATTTATTTTAAAGTAATGTTTATGTGTGTGATGGAAAAAAACTGTAAATTATCATTGAAATACATAATTTCGATTTAATAGATGAATATTAGATCAAATATGCATTATAAATATAACATAATAATTTCAGTACTTCGAACATTAATGAGTTTGCTTGACTGAATCCGCATACTATCTATTCAATATGAGATATTGTGAAGTTAAACGATTATATTATACACAGAAATTTGAGTTTCACGCAGTTATACATTTAGATACTTTTTAAAATATATACGAAACATATTTACACAACTATATTTATACTAAAACATTTATTATATTATTTTATGCTATATTATCTTATATAATATTATATATAAATACCAACACATGTATATATATATATATATATATATATATATATATATAGTAAATAATTATTCATTATAATAAATGTATTCAGTTTTCGCTAGTAAATCGCTAGGAAATCAATATTACATTAGCACATATTTTATTAAGTTTCTACTATTTGAACTACTGTATATATATATATATATATATATATATATATATATATAAATAAATATATATATATATATATATATATATATATATATATATATATATATATGCATTAACATGTGCTCAAGGTATATACATACAACTATATGTACATACATAAATATATACCTATGTAAATACATATATATATATATATATATATATATATATATATATATATATATATAATTTATTTATTTATTTATTTATGTATAGTTATATTTAACATTCCCTTGCTGACTTATTAATATTAGAAAGTCAAATTCGCTAATTCGCTGACATGATAATTGTAATACGTATATATGTTCTTATGCGAAAGTAAATTTTTCATCAATTTTTACAAAACGTTGCACTAAAAAATATAAATAAAAAATTTTGTTATTTGATAAAACTCAATAAGACTAATCGCAATGAATTATTCGCGTGATGAATTCAACATGAAATTTTTCATGAACAAAAAAAACTGAACCAATTTTAAAAATTAGAAAATCGGTAAAGCAATTGCAAGCAAATTGTAGAGAATTGTTGGGAATTAATTGTTGATAAGACTCGACCAGACCATCCCTTGCTAATCAAGCATTACAACTTTTTAATTTAAAAATTCCAAAAGTATTTCCTTAAGGTTTCAATTATCATCAATATTCACCGGGATTTCATGTGAAAGTCGAGAGAGGATTCGACGTTTAATATCAAAAGAGAGATCTGAGCAACAACCATGTAACGGCCGATATAGTGCAATTCCATTGCAAGTTCGATTTCGACAACTTAAGATTAATGGACCATCACGAACAAAAGTACAGGAGGCACGTACTTGAGCAATGGTCGAATTAAAAAGAACTACCCTCAACTGATTCAAAATGGGAACAAAGTAACGATTGGAGGTAAGAAGGTCTTTAAATTCGTCAAACTTAAACGTTACAAAAGAAAGCTGATAATAGGCCTGCTGCCTGTTGACGTAAATGAGTCATCATTTATTTTAAATTAATGAAATATATCAATGGATACAAAGCGATCTCGATTATAGGCGATTATGGAATTGCCGGAAAAACCACTGAGTGTTGTTGCTCATCTGCGATATATTTTACTACGTGAATGGGCCAGCAAAGGAAGACACAAGCGACAAAGTTGCTTTCCAAAAACCTCTTGACACAGCGAACGATCGTATCAAACGGCTAGAGATCGCGACAAAAGCTCAAAGCTGCTGATCCTAATTTGGGCATGGTGGAACTTACTGCCTGTATCAATTCTAAAATCTATTCATAGCTCTAATTTAGGAATGAATTGATTTTCCAGTGAGGTTTGTATATATAGATCATGAAAAATGTATTGTCAATACCAGCATCACTTCTTTCCATGACGAATTCAACGCGGAACTTGATGCAATTTATATGAAAAGAAGTTGATGTTAAGACTATATCATATATACTTCCATGATGTACTAGAATACTTCTTTATATATGATTGAAAAATATATACATATACACGTGATATTCATCGCTATCGTCGTATAATAAAACACTAAGCATAATGAATCCACAATGCAACAAAATTTAGGAAAATCGCCATTTAAAAGCGGTATTTCGCTGGTATAACATAAAACAAAATATATGTAATTCTAAAGGCCTTTGTGAAAAATTCCGATAATCCAATTTTCATCCTTCTGCCATTGAATTCTTCAAAACAATGGTATATTAATTGATATGATAATACTTGTTTATCATTTAGAACACATTCATGGAATACGCTAAAAATCATTCTCTTTGATTTGCATTATTTGAGATCTCTATAGATACACTTTTATGAGATACTAATTCTCCTAAAAGTTAGTAACCAAGTTTTTTTTTGAAGATCACATTTCATACCGATACCAAAATCTTAGATAATGGATGTTAGTTCGATGCAAACTTAAATACATTACATATTACACACTAAAATTAATAAAAGCTTAATACAAAGTGTATATAGATGAACCAAAAAGGACTCCAGTCTTAAGTGTTTCATTGTTCATATATGCAAATTACTCTGATTCATATTAGTTCAAAATTAAGTACAACTTTAATTTATTATAAGTGAATTTATAAAGTTTTATATAGAAGTCCGAAACTAATATGTATTTTGCAAGCATATTTTTGAAACGAGATTACAGAATATGTTCTCTTTCTAATATTTTTTAAAGGGTTATTTAATATATACTCGTATCAATATTTTGTATATGCATGCAAGCATATAAATATTTGTATGTATGCCTTTTAGGAATTATTATAAAATGGTGGAACATATATAGAAACTACCAACACCAGAAAATAAAATATTTTGTGTAGTGTAGTGGACAAAATAGTATAATAATTAATTAAATGTAATAAACATTTATTATCACACCTTTCATATGATATGATACAAGTTAATATAGTATAAAAAATGTGATAATAGGTGCCTTAAATTGTCAAAATTAACTAATATTATGATACAATGTTTTTGACCATTTTCATAAATAAACATACAATAACAAATTGTAAAAAGTTATAAAAATATATAAAATATACATTAAATATTACATACCAAATTCGCTATTACATTGTATATTACTTACATCAATATATTATTTTTCATAAACTCAATCCTCCTTGTTATTACATATAAGTTGATGCATATGTATTATATAGTTAAAGCTACAACAAACCATAGCATACGAATTCTATAAATGTTTTTAAAACATTATTTTGATAAACAGAGAAATTCAATTATTTATATAATTTCAAATAAACTTATAATAAAACAATTGAACAATGTTGAATCCAGCCATATATCACACCAGTCATTTTAAATGATTTTTGTTTTCTGAATTACGATTCCATAAGCAACTTGATTTTTCATTTTTTATTTATCACAGTGTGGCATTTGAATGATGACCTCATTCTTCATCTGTTATAGGTAACCGAAGTAAATACAAAAATGCTTGTATCAGCAGTTCATTATAAAAGAATAGTCAATTAAGTTAATTATTAGTTCCAGAATTAATTTATGTTAAGTAAATTTATATAGTCATTGTTAGTAATGCACATAACAACAATATAATGCAAACAATTCGACTAATAGCAAATGCAACGCAGTGATTAAAGTTTCATCTGAATAAGCAAGTTTCAATCACTAAACCATTAATACAGATGCTCCAATTTGTTAATAGCCATTATGTATTAAACAAGGATTACCATACAATAACAAAAATTAATTTGGTAGGACTATGGTTACATTTATAGTTTCTAATATGTGAATTAACCACATACACATGAAATGAATACTTTTATGGATCGCAAATATTCTTTTGATAGTCATCTATATAAGAAGGTATACTGCAATCTCTTTATAATAATAGACTAAGCTTTGTCAATGAAAGTCAAAAGCCTCCACTTACACTTTACAGTCTTTAAATTGATATAGTAGTATTAAAATTATTCAATGATAATAGAATTATTATGATTTATCTATGCAAAACTTTTGCTAGCAACAGCATAATTTTGAAATATTGCTTCTGTTTGAAATGTAATGCAGTTGTAATTTAAGAAGACTTTTGTTCTTTCAAAAGTTATTCATTGCCAAAAACAATAATTTCTATAATTATGAAATCTAAATCCGTGACAAAAATACCTCAGCAAATTCCTTTACCTAATTTAATGCATCCTTATGAACTCAAGTACTGAAATACATCAAGCATTGCATTTCATTTTGAACCAGAAAAAGAAAATGTCAATTTAAAAAAAGTCAAAATATCTAAAACAAATAAATTATTATAAAAATTTTCATAA
Organism: Ctenocephalides felis; assembly: GCF_003426905.1. Classification (NCBI taxonomy): domain Eukaryota; kingdom Metazoa; phylum Arthropoda; class Insecta; order Siphonaptera; family Pulicidae; genus Ctenocephalides; species Ctenocephalides felis. The sequence continues at coordinate 6,811 of NW_020537040.1, read as the reverse complement.
CAAATATGATAATAATGCTTGTTATGAATAGTCATACAAGACTGTAACATTAAGTTTTGACTGACTTATCAAATTTCAATCCATATTTGGATAATAAATGCTATTAAAGAGGGTAAATGCATTTATCAACCATAATCCTAGGCCTATAGCCTTATAGACTGTAAATTACTCACCATTGTATTAAGAGTAGTGATAGTATCTTCCACCGAGTCCTTACCACCATCTGTATGCAAAGGGGATGAAGGGTATGGGGTCTCACCGCTACTGCTGGACTCTGTAAAGCTAGGTGTCCCTTCAGTCCAAGTGGGAGTAGATCCTCTTGGTGTAGAAGCAGATGGTGTCCAATTGTGAGTTCTACCAGCATTGTCAACTGATAAGTTACTTCTTGTATCCAAACGCACCTCAGAAGTACAAACTGAATCATCTTTGTGTGATATCCTAGTAATGGTAACTAAAGTTCTCCTAAGATCTGCAGAATCTGCAGGGCCATGACTCGTTGAATGCATTACATCATCAAATGCAGGTGGAGGTGTAGAAGAACTAGAACTGCAGGAAGGGGCATTTCCTGATTGGAAACTACGACCAGACGATCTAGATGTACCAGGTCCATTATTGCGACTTCCAGAAAATGTGTTACTATGCCAGGGTCGCCTGTTTTCAGCTTCACCATCCCCTTCCACTGGTCTCTGACCTCGTGTGATGCTCTTGCGTTTGGATGGTGAATGCTTCAATGGTGATGGTAATTTCTTGAATACAGTTTTAGCCATGAAATCTTGAAATCTCTGAGCATAGAACCCAGGGCGGTGTACAGAAACTGTGTCTCCATCATGTATTATACTCTTCCAGGTATGTTCGAGTTTCTTCTTTAAACGATATGATTGAAGAATATCTATTATTCCAATAAATAATAATAATCTTTCACCTTTTGCTGTGCGTGCAGGAATACCGCCAGGAGGTACATCTTCCTCTTCATAAATTGGTTCACATTCTGCTTGAATGCTTTCCATAGCTGTAGAGTGGGCTACTAGCCTTTGCCTGTTAATAGATTTGGAGCGATTCAATCCTTCACGAGTTCTTTCATGTTGAATTAAAGAGTCTGGATTATCAGATGCACCTTCCTCATAATCAGATTCGTCAGCACGATTATTCTGCACCTGCTGCCCAACTTCAGACTTTTCCATCAAAGCTGTATCTAAGTTATGTATGGCTAACAGAAGAGAATAATCCATAATTTTGAAACTCTCCAAGACCCTACAATCCCTTTGTATAGTTTTTACCAATGCATTGTACGTATCAGCTTCTAACAATAATCCTTCCGGATGCTGTTCCATAAAGTCCAAATCCTTGAATGTCGGTGACTTTTTGTTACGTTCCAATTTAGAGGCTTTTCTTTTATATGTAGAACCTTTTAAATCATATTTTTGATGGAGCTTTATTGAACTAGGTAGCAGATTATTCATTGCGACAAGACGAACATTTTTACTATTGCATTGATAGCAATAAAGACCAAAAAACTTTGGTAATAATGTCCTCGGATTCTGGTTAAGGTTCATGTAATATCCTGGAAGCAATTTTTGTAAAAACTCTCCTTCTTTATGTTGTACTGTTTTTATAATAAATTCATCATCCTCTGTTAAATAAAAGATTGAACCACTCGCACCCGGATTTGAAAGCTCTCTAAGGGGAGCTGAACACATAGACATTAAATAGTCATCTGGCTGGATACCAAAAAGATCACGAAAATAACGAAATGCAATAGGAGCATAATTTTTAAATCTAAATTCAGAATAATGATGAGCAGGAGTATGATTTGAACCTTCATGAGGAAAATTGGTGCTCTCCAGGGTCATGAAGTCCTGCATTAGCAAATCTCTTTCAGGCTTAGAAGCTAAACTACCAACTGCATGCTGAATGCCTAGCTGGATAGAGCCCATAATCTGAGTTGTTTGAATTTTTTTATAAGTAATTTCACCACCAACACCAACTCTTCTGTGACCAATTTTTCTTTCTTTATCACGCATGCCTACAGAACGCCCAATTTGAGCAGCACCTGATTCTAAGGTCATCATAGACTTTGGTTCAGCAGCATGGTTTTCATCACCTATCTGCACCTTGGACATATTGTTCTCTTGCAGATTCTTGAATGATTCTGAATTCGCTAATTCTATAGCATCAATTCCATCACCGGATGCCATTTTTCACTATCAATGTCAAATATCTTAACAGAGGCAATAAAAGAAAAAATGTAAAACACCTGCAATAGAAAATGACAGTGTCTGAATCGACTAGATCATGATAAGTATTGTACAATGATATATCATTTGATGTTTCTCTAAAATTATTTACCCTTATATATAGGTCACGTTTAATTAATTATTTGTGAAGAGTTCCCAACCAAGCCATGCCCAAAGGTCGAAAAACAGCATTGTGGGCAATAGAACAGTCGCCAACAGAAAGTAGTATAAGAGTGTTGACATGACATACTCTGAAATATAAGTTATATTTACTACTTATTCAGGCAACATATTTCACGTTTTATATTCTTATAAAAATTGTGAAAATGAATTCAATCTCGAGAATTCAAAAAATGACAATTTTATAGAATTGAGGTTAGTTAACTAATTAGAACATAGACAATTAGTTCAAATAGTTGTGCGTACGTTCTATAAACTCTGCATGAAAAAATTATACGAAAAAAACACAGAACATTAAACTTCTGTAAAGAAATATATACTCTAAGCGATACTTAAAAGAGATTGACGCCCTTGTCAAATGTTCTGTAATAAATTATGTTTACGCAATTTAGAATTATGTCAAACAATACTTACAATTCCCATTATATAAATGATTAAAATTTAGATATCCATGAATTTAGTTAGGTTTCATATTTTCATATAAAAGACAGGAATATAATATAAGAAAGAAACACAGTTTATTACACCAATCACACAAATATGTCAAACTATCGGATTTATCTGCTAATATCTCCCTTTCATGCTACAACGAAAGACAGCATCGACTATGAAAATAATGTGGATGTAACCTTTCTAAAAAAAATATTATGTTTTTTTTGTTTTTGCCTACATTAATTTTATTATAAAATATCTTATTAAATGAACATTGTATTATATTTCCGAATAGGTACAATTTAATCCAAAAGGTAAATGTTTGCTGCATCGATTTAAATAAATACAGTATATATATATATATATATATATATATATATATATATATATATGTATATTATTAGACTTTGTTATATATATATATATATATATATATATATATATATATGAATATATATATACTTTTCTTTTATCTATGAGTAGTACCTCGATTATCCAGACCTCAGTTATACGGATTTGCGATTATCCGGACTACCAACCAAGACAGATTTATATGTATGTACATACCTACAATTCGAATTTTTGCACGATTTATGCTGCAGTTTAGTATATGCATGTAATATAATCTAAGAAAATATATATGTACATACATAAGGAAATGCTAATTTCTTATTAAACATTGACTTTTGTTAATATTTATGTATGTATTATATATATGCAAACAATATTATATTATGATAGTATAATGATATTCCCAGAATAGATGTATACAATTTGTATCTTAATGTAAAAATCAACGTATGTATTTAAGTCAAATAAAGCAAATTTTCAATTTAAAAAAATTATGTATGTATTTGTTATTTTTGATAAATACACACCATTATTCTTCATACATTGGATTATCCAGATGCCTATCGACGACAATTAGTCCGGTTAATCGAGGTTCTACTGTATTCAATTTTGATACAGCAAACCATATAGTAGTTCCATGTAAGATTTATTTGATATTATTTTTAAAAATAAAAGTAACAAGACATTTTATAAAAATATAAGTAAAGTATTTTAATCTGAATTTTCAATGTCTGAAAAGAAAACTTTCAGAGTGATTTAAAAACATAATTCTAATATGCTATTCATTAATAATGAAAGTATTATTCGATTGACTATGTTGAAAATGTTATTTGATATAAAAAAAAACTAATTAAGTTGGGGCACTATATTACAATATGCATAGAAATAGAAATTATGTTTGATTCGTAAATGAATCCAACCAATGTTCGCATAGTCCTGTTCTGTGTACAGCGTGAAGGTATATTCAACAAATGGGCAGTGCTTGCAGCTCCACTCATACTACATGTAAAAATTGACAGTAGTGTAAACTGAACATTAGCGAGAGTTCTCTATAATCTTGCTCTTTTAGTAAACCAAAACAATAGTTCGCTCGCGAAGAAAGCTCTCGCCTAATGTTCTTCCTGGTAACATTAATCGCAACGCTAATTAAGTGGCAATGATTAAAATACTCTGACAAGCGTAATGGGTGCTCACTGCCCCAAAAACGTGCGCTTTTCAAACAAAACATCGACACACAATAATGTAAAATGTGAATAATTGTTCAAAATAAGTGTCCGTTTTTTAATGAAAAGTGTGTGTTCTGTCAATCAAATATGTCTTACGTACCCCTAAAGTTTTACGATGTTTGTCGTCTTTGCTTATCTGTTTGTGGTTGTGATGACAAGTTCGAGATTTTTGACGATTTGCCGAATGAAAACTACAGTGGGATATCGGACAAAATTATGAGTTGTTTGTCTGTTGATGTAAGTGCTTTTAGTATTAACTGCTCTTTTCGATTCTTTTGGCTTTAGTTTTTTTGGATGATAATAGCAACGCCATTATGCACTGTAAACTATTTTCGTCACTGCATTAGTATATGTGGTGATGCACATGTATGTGTCGATGGTATAGAATCGCTTTTGTCAGGTGCCCTTTTCAATGTGTATGTGCGAATCGTATGAGATCATGGCAACCTACGCAACGCTCTACATACTTGCATGTATCAACAATAGATATGATTCATAATATTTTACACAAGTTTATTGACTCTCTGGTAACGTCAGATATTTCGACTGCTTTTTCAGCAAAAGATAATATTTTTTTTAAGTTGTTCTTTTTTAAGTCGTATATATTAGATAAGATTCAGCTTTCTCCTTGATACGAGTTTCATCATTTCTGGCGATTGCTCATTATTCAATTAAATACGTCTGAAACTAAAATTGCGCATGTGTATATATGTATATCATGTTCCTCTGAATCTGAACGCCAGAATATATCAGTAATAAATATTCTTGGAATGGAAGCAGTCTGCGTGACAGGGTTTCCCAATAATACATCTCGTACACGCAATTTAAACATAAAAATCAGCACATATCTCATTTCATTGATAAAAATATTTAGTAAAGATGTATACAAATATCCCGCAATATCTACATCAGATACAAATTATTAATTCTTTGGAAATAAGTTGCATATCTAACTTTTTATCTTTTTCTTTGCATAATTCGTATAGAAATATTAATAATAATAATATATTTCATATTGTTAATTTTATAATGAACAATGGAAGTAAGAAAATTTCACTTCATGTACCATAAAAAAGTGTCTTCTAATATATTTACTCATATAGTTTCTCAATAGATTTTGTGTGAATGGTTTTCTCATTCGATCCATTTGTTATGATATTCCTGTATTCACTATTTTCATCCGTTTGCTTCTGCTTCATCTGTTGGCCACTCACGTATCTTGTAACAGGCCAGCCTTCGTAGAAAATATAGTGAATGGTGACAGGTAAATCCTAACCTTTTTTTCGACCACGAGATGCACGCATTTTCTTCAAAGATCGATAAAAACAATAAATGAAATTTTTGTGCTTTTAACTATATGTAACGAAATTGTATTATTCATTTCTCTATGTATATATATATATATATATATATATATATATATATATATATATATATACATATATATACTCCACTTTTTGAAAAACTGAGATATTAGTGCGAAAGTATGATCATAATTTTTTGTGATTTTAATAACTTTCCGGAATAAAAATTATCACTGTAAAACGGATTTTTTTGACTATTGAATAATAAGTCATTTATTTCAGAAGACATTTTGATTAACTCCATTCTGTAGCGTATATGATCCGACTGGGACGGTTTTCGGAATCAAATCCATGAAGTACGGATAAGAATTTAGGAAAAATATAATATATAAATATGTTTGATTAGCAAAGAACTGTAGGGTCTCGTGGGCCAAGGAAACAAACTCTGAAAAATAACAAACTAAAGTACCGGCAAAACAGAAATATTAAAACTGTCTTAAGTTTATTAAAACTTGTGCAAAGTACAGAAATAAGAGCTAAGTCAATTGAAATGATATTTATGGTCAGTAGAAATAGCTATTTACCTAATGATTCAAAAATTTGCCATTATTGAGCCACACATGCGAAAAAATCAATACATTTTTTCATCAGATGATTGGTACAACAATATAATAAAAACATGTAAAAAGAAAGCGCCATTTCAGATTTTTATCAACAAAACCATTAGATCAATCAATCACTAACAGAAAAGTAACCATCACAGGGTGCCAATTAAATTGGCTTAAAATGCGCTGGATAAAGTTAAAAAGGTCCAAAACCAATATAATACAATTTAAATGTAACTATAATGAAGATACGGATTTTAAAGTCGTAATGTAAGAAAGTCCAGGTAGCCCAAAATGTTTGAATAATATACATTAGTCTTTATTATATTCTAAAGCTAGAGCTTTGGCAAAAAAAAATTGAGAGACATGAAGGACTTGCTAAAATTAATTTCTCCCGTTTATCATGAATACTACAAAAACTGGGTTTTTAATATGGAAATTTCAATTGACAAATCATCACTGAATATAGCCGATGGAGA
>NW_020537039.1:0-19418 GCF_003426905.1 Ctenocephalides felis | reverse complement strand
TTTCTTGTATTAACATCTGGATTTGAGAGTTGACTTCTTTGGGTTTGATAGGTTCGAAAGATTGTGAAGACTGTAGAGGTTTAAGCAATTCTTCATCAATCTCTTATCAATGGTGGAATCAAATGGTTTAAAAACATTAGACAAGTATTAGCAAATAGGTGCGCTTTGTCTTCTTCACTTCTTGCCCAAGGATCATTAGCACTGTTTCTAATAGGTGAAGAAAAGAATTTAGTCTTCTTCACATTACTAACTGCTTTCCATATCGAGTTATCTGATCTGGATAGATTATTAATGTACTTTTCAAAATTTTCATTTCTGACTTGCCTAAGTTTTTTGCTTTAAGTTCTCTGCAAAGTTTATTGTATGTATTTTATCGTCAGGTCTATGATTTTGTTGCCATTTACCTCTAGCACGTCTTTTTTTCCGAATAAGCTCTTTGATTTCCAACGGAATATCTTGGAATGCAGGTGATGCTTGAGTTTTAGGAGTTGCTTCTTGAATTGAAGTCTTAATGTGTTGAAGCAAATCTTCAGTAGCCTTGTCAATTTCAGCGTCGCTTTTGAGACTGATATGTAAATTTGTTCGCTCTTTCAAAACTTCTCGAAATGTTTCCCAATTTGTATATTTGCTATGTAATATATTCGAATTTATTTTTTGTATAACTGTTATTCCTATAGTTAAAACAATTGAGAGTGATCTGAGGATAAATCGTATGATGGCTTAATATTCATCACGTTCTCATTTATGTTATTCAAATAAAGAAGTCGAGCAGGTCTGGTATTTTTTTGGAGATCACTAGGCCAATATGTCGGGGTACCAGTGGACAGAAATGAATAATTATTATTATTTAAGGTTCTCAGGAGCTCATTACCCTTGCTTGAGATCAGACGTGATCCCCAAGAAGTGTGCTTGCAGTTAAAATCACCACCTACAAGAATTTCGCACCCATTGATGGAAAAACTGTTCAAATCTGTTTGCTTGATATTATGTCGTGGAGGGCAGTACAACTGCTGAGATTGATAATTTGTAAAGATGCATACTGACAAGTATTGTTGTTGCTGTAGGTGTTCTTTTTGGTACGGAGGAAGTTCGGTGTGAACTATTGTATTTCGAATAAGTATGGCTGATCCTCCATGAGCCGTATCATCCGGGTGATTGCAATAGTGTAGTGTGTAATTCGGAATCTTGCAGAAAGAGAAACTATAAAGTGCGTCTCGCTTATTAGCATTATGTCAATGTGATTCACAGTGAGGAAAGTATGTTAATTCTAGCTTGTGCTGTAGGAGCCCATTGGCATTCCCAAGTGCAATTCTTATATTTAGCCATTACGGATTAATTTTTTTAATACAGTTGTTAGCAGGTTAAAACCACACCATTTGATGAATTAATTGATTAAACATCTGTTTGAATTCGTGCATGAACTGAGCGAAGCTTGCAGATATGCCTGAAGCAGACTCTGGATTAACGTTGTTATTTAACGCCTGTGCATATGTTCGAGGGTGACCTTGATTAGCGATCTGATTTGGATTTAGATTCGGGTACAGGTTAGTGGTAATAGTTGGATAAACCGTATGTCTGTTGTTGGATTTTTGGTTTATAAACGTTTGTGGTGTATTATGATTCATTTTTGGAAATTTTTGATTATATACCTTCTTATATGCTGGGCATCCACGATAACTAGCTGCATGATCTCCGTCGCAATTTGTACAAAAATTAATACATTTTCAGGTTTCTTGCAGTCTGATGTAGTATGATTGTTACCACAACGGGAACAAGTAAACGGCTTATTGCAGTAACGTTGAGTGTGACCGAATTGTTGGCATCTTTTGCATTGCACAACGGATTTATTATAGTGTGGCGGTTCTATACGAATTATGTTGTTAAGAATCTTTGTTACGTTACGCTGTATATGTCTTTGTTATTTTTTGCGGGTTCAAGATCAGGTAAAATAAATTTAGTGGCTTTCTAGTTTCTCTGTGTAGTATATTTGTAACGTTTCTTACTTCATGACCTATCCTCACGAACTCATTCTTGATTTCTGCTAAATCTGTGGTATGATGTAAATACCTGATTACAACACGATACGCCCTTTCCTCTTTTAGTTGATAAGTATGATGAATAACATTTGTTGCACGCAAATGTTTAGTTAGTTTTCTGAAAACATCAGAATTCTGACACATTAATTTAGTTACATTATTATTTTAGGAGCGGAAAGTGTATTGTTCGATATCAATAATAGTGTTGATTTCGTCCATCATATCTTTATAATTGTCGACGGCCGTAAATAAAAATCGGTGGAGGTTTTTGGTTGGTTGTTGAGAAATCATTATTATTGGTAGTATTGATAATAGTGCTTGGCAACTGATTTATGCTATTTAGCGGTTCGAATCTATTTGACAGAGTTACCGGAGTGCTATTAGTATCATCAGATAATTTACGCTTCTTACTTTGTACAATTTTTTTTGTTGTAACAAGTTTGCCACGAATGTCTCGGATTAGTTGTACAAATATTTTCCGTATTGTATGTTTGAACCTTAGTTAATTGTTTGGGCTTATTTTGATTTTGACTACATACCAGCTTTGAAGCAGTCACTGCAGGGTCTTGTGAAATGCATTGAATAGCTTGTTCAATATTGGCTACTTGCATAGATCGACGTCCATATTGGTATTTGATGTTGAAATATGCTTATTAGCAGACGAAAGTTCTGTTTCCTTCAGACGCAATTGTTTATTGACATATTCAGAACATGTTAGTGAATCGTCGTAAAGCACGTTATATGTTTCCGTAATGGAAAATTTGTCCATAGTGTCCCCCGCAGGTGACACTTCTCTAAGTTGTGTAAAGTTAGCACAGTGATTTTGTCAAAAATTATTTACACAAACACTGATTAATCACACTGAAACTAGGTATAAGATCACTAGACACTCACAGCGCGTGTTTGATTTGCCATAAAATCAATTTTTAATATTTATTATGGTTTAAATCCGCCAAAAAATTACTTTAAATAAACTAGGCGAAAATCAAATGACAGAAACAAATGACTTGAGATTTATGGTATGATGATAGATTTAGAGACAGGATGCATGACAATTAGAGAGATTATTTTACGGAGAACTATATATAGAGCATGTAAAAAAAATTTGATAGTGATCGGATCATTTGTTTTAAGTAATCGCTGCAGCAAATTCGAAAAATGCTGTTTCGAGAAAAAACGCGTTTAAAGATTAAATGATCGTTTATACTATATATATACTATATACTATATACTATATATACACTCTTTAAATGGCTGTGACTCAAAAACTATTTAAGATATCGATTTAAAATTTCGGTATGTTATTTTTAAAGGTATAACCAATCGAGATATGAAAAAATGAAAATTCGATTTTTTGAAAATTTGAAAAAAGCTGTGCCCCTTAATTGTTTTATTTGTATTACGATATTGATTGTAGTTTACGTTGATTTATTGAAACAATGTATATTACAGGAAACATATATTTTATTTATATTAATTATAGTTTACGTTGATTTAGGAAAATAATAACTTAGAAAGAATCGGGTTTTCTAAAAATAAGAAAAGAATAATTATCAGAGGTATCATTGTCGTTTTTTTTGTTACACTTACCCCGGTAAAAATTACAATTAACCCGAAATGCGGAGTAAGTTATAACACCACACTTTTCTAGAAAATAATTAATTGTGAAATAACGAACAATAGTTAGGAATGATTTTTACTTGATTACTTGAGGAATAATTTAAGCATCTATATTGCTTTATTTATGTAAATATATTTGTGGATTCCACGATATATAATTTGAAAAACACGATTAAATTAAAAAAAAAACAAGTCCTCTCTTCCTATCTACATTAGTATTCGTTCAAAACAACTAAAAACTGAACAAACTAGAGGTGCATGGCATAGTGGCAAGGAAAATTGGTGAAAAAAACTAGTGGGGTGGGTGGCATCGTGCCTTAAAGCAAATTGCTGCAACTTCCCGTACCGTAACAAAATGCTCGAGGAATATTAATGCTTTCAAATAGATTATTATAAATAAATACTGTAACATAGTTTAATATTTATAAGAATAAAATATAAACTGATTGCAAAGTTGAAATTATTGTTTAAGTATATTAGAACTTTAGTCAGAATTAAAAATAAAATCTGAATTTTAAATAGAATATTATAAATATTATAACATTGTCTAATATTTATAAAAATTTATAAACTGAATTACAAAGTTGAAATTATTTGTTTAAAGTATATTAAAACTTTAGTCAGAATTAAATATAAAATCTGAATTATTTTCGATATACAAAAATTAAAAAAAAAATAATAAAAAAAAACTTGAAACAATTTTTTTTTTTTTCAAAATCAATTATTTTGTTAAAACAAGCAGAAAGTTATTTGAATCATCTAAATCGGACGCTTAGTTCTCTCAAAAACTGCCATTTTTTGCACATTTAGCTCTGTATCTCCAAAACCGCTGAACCTGCCTGCCTCTGCCAAAAACTAATCACCCCTTCTTATATTGACTTCTCCCCGTCAATACAAATCGATTGTTTTTTAGGTCATTCAAATCGCATGCTCCGATCTCTCAAAAACTCAATTTCTATTTTCTGCACTCTTTGCTCCATATCTCTGAAACGGCTGGACCTGCCTTTGCTAAAAACTAATCTGCACATCTCCCTATCAATAGGAATCGAATGTTTTTTGAAACATTCAAATTTGTTGATCCGTGCGCCCGAAAACGTGGACGAAAAATTGTATCCATACATACAGACACACTCACACACACACACACATCAATTTTTTCTGCGGTATGCCAAAATGTTCAGAAACCTTCAAAACGTCGAGAAATGTAAAAATTTTCAATTCCGATTTTCGGCCCATTACAATAACTTACCCTACGGGAAGTTAATAATCATTAAAAATATGCGCATCAGATTCAGTACGTCTCCTTATCAATGGGAATCGAATGTTTTTTGAATCATTCAAATCGGTTGATCAGTGTTCGCAAATCCGTCGACGAGAAATTGTATCCGCACATACATACACACAAACATGCATTTTTTCTAAGGTATGCCAAAATGTTCAGAAACCTCTGAAACGCAGATATATCAAAATTTTTATTTTCAATTATTTTGCGATTACTACAACTAAAGGAAGGAAAGTTAAAAACGGAAATCATCACGTCGACTTGTAATAATCCAATGTTGTGATCCAGATCACCTTTAATTACACAAATTTAAAAACATCATCCGAATATTACCCAGATTGAGAACGTAATAGATACTTTTCCCAGTTAAAGTTCAAAGCGAAAGGTCCGAGTGTTAGCACGTCGCTCGCCCGAGGAACGCGAAAACTTCTTCATTATCGCACTGGTTCAATGAGCGACCGTGATTTATACGACGGATACCGGGAAAAAGCACGGACGTAAATAACCGATCCGCGAGTATATTGGATCGAATCAGTGCGATGCATCTAACAGAAATTGATACTATAAATATTATCCGAATTACATGTTACTGTTCTTTTAGAAATTCTCAATGGGACTCGGATTTATCACATAAGTTTTCATTTTGATATAGGAGAAATTTAATTTTTTTTATAAAAATATACAGCGTAAATATTATTAGTATTTTTTATCAATTTCATACTAATGTGAGTATCAAAATTGCTTAGTGTCATGCTTATAGTGTGTTATGAACTTTCTATACTTCAAAAAATTTTTAACTAGTTGGGGCGCATGGCATCGTGCCTTAAGGCAAATGCAGGAACTCCCGTACTAAAAATATTATTATCAAAAAGATTAACATTTTTGAAGTTAATTTACTTGGGAAAAATTAGATTTATGAGAAACTATAAATTTTTGAAAAAAAATTTTTTTTTGGAAAAAGACTTCTTGAAAAAAAATGTCTTCTTTATTTTGAAATATTTTGGAAGTTCTGAACTTATATTAAAATATCTGATAATTTATGTGCACATGTCTAATGACCATTTTTGACCGCCAAATGGCATTTGTTTTACTTTTTTCACTAGATCTCCGAAACCGCTGAACTTGCCTTCATGAAAATTTCACCAGTTGTTCATCTTGTCAATACAAGTAAAACGTTTTTGAAATTTTTGAAATTATTGAAATCGGGCTCTCCGTTCTCTTAAAAACTGAGTTACCGTTTGTGGCACTTTTTGCCCCGTATCTTCGCAACGGCTAGACTTGCCTATACCAAAAACTAATCAGCACGTCTCCTTATCAACAGCAATCGAATGTCTTTGAATAATTAAAATCAGTTGTACCGTGCTCCTGAAATCATCGACAAAATTTTATATCCGCACGCACACACACAGATACATCCATTTTTTCTAAGGTATGCCAAAATGTTCAGAAACCTTTGAAACGTAAAAATATATAAAAATTTTCATTTTCGATTTTTTTGCAATTACTATAACTTACGCTACGGGAAGTTGAAATGTACATGCAAGTTATTGTGATAAATGTGTTAAATTGTCACTATCCCTACAATCTGAAACTATAAAATTTTCAAATTTTACAAGTGATACGATTTGCTTGCACATTTATTTACCCGATTTTTTTATCAATATCAATTAAAATGCATTTAGAAATTAAGTAATACATATAAATAACTAAAAGCCAAATAACGAATTGGAATTTTCAATAATTTAACTGAGAGTTCGAAGCAAACGTCGACACCTAGGATGTAGTCTGTAGATGACACTCGTACACACAGGTCGCCAAGCAAGCAAAACAAGAGAGTCAAATTTCTTAAGTTTAAAAATATTTCTTTCAGAAGAACATTGTTGGAATCTAAGATGCATATTGACCTCAGGAGAAAAATATGTTTTTGTTAACTGATGCATTTTTTAAGCTGTATTCAGTTATTAGTAAAGCTTTAATTTATCTACATCTACAAACGTTAACGTAAATAAATGAACAGCAAAAAGGAGTATATGTGGTTTATCTATTTTAACAACATCTTTTATCCTTCTTAGCAGTAGGTATTTCACATTAATTTGTGAAACATGCGCATGTGTAATAGTTAAATTGATTGGCTGAATTTGTCCATTTGTCCATTTGTCCAGTTGTTTTCAGTATATATTGCAAGGAATTAAAGGTAATTATTTAAATCGAGTAGAATTGATATATCAGAAAAAAATATCTTGGAAATAAAAGTAAACTAAACACGAGCTAAGCATTTTCACTTCATAATACCAAATCCTACTAGAAGTTGCAAACTCTATTATTTCCTTTTAATTTTCATTGCTATATCAAAATATAAATATTTATATAGATTGTATAAATTAAACATTTATATAGATAGTTTAGTAAACAACTATGTCTAACTAAAACATCTTTTCATTAGTAGTGAGACGTATTGTTCAACAAATGCCCAAGATTAAATTAAAACTAGCTGTAAGTGGAATTCTGTCTTGAGGCAATTATGGCATCGTGCCTTAAGGCAAATTGCTGGAACTTCCCATTGAATACTGAATATTTTCAAATAGATTATTATAAATATTGTATCATTGTCCAATATAAAATAATAAAATACAATCTGAAATATTTTCGATATACAAAACTAAAAAAAAAAAAAAAAAAAGAAAATTGGAACAAATTTTTTTTTTCCAAAATAAATTATTTTGTTAAGACAAGCAGAAAGTTCTTTGAATCATTTAAATCGGACGCTTAGTTCTCTCAAAAACTGCCATTTTTTACATATTTAGCTCCGTATCTTCGAAATGGCTGGGCCTGCCTTTGCCAAGAACTAATAAACACTTCTCCCAATCATTACTAATTGAATGTTTTTTAGATCATTCAAATCGGATACTCCGTTCTCTCAAAAATTCGATTTCTATTTTCTGCACTCTTTGCTCCGTATCTCCGAAACGGCTGGACCTGCCTTTGCCAAAAACTAATCAGCTCTTTTCCTTATCAATAGGAATCGAATGTTTTTTGAACCATTCAAATCGGTTGATCCGTGCGCCCTAAAACGTGACTGGAAATTTGTATCCACACATATATACACACACACATACACACACACACACACACACACATCCATTTTATCTGAGGTATGCCAAAACGTTCAGAAACCTTCAAAACGTCGAGAAATGTAAAAATTTTCAATTCCGATTTTCGGCCCATTACAATAACTTACCCTACGGGAAGTTAATTAAAGATTAATAAGTAAACTAATCTGTCGCATCTCTTATGAAATGCAAAAAAATGTTTGAAAATTATCACATTGTTGGATTTGGATCATATAAACTATTGAACGTTAAAAAAAAATTAATGACGTTAAAATTTAAATAGCATAATGGCAAAAAATTATTGTTCAAATATAAATGCATTATGCAGAAAATGTAGTTTGCACACTATTTAAACATTCATTACACGTCATGCATGTATGCCAGAATTCAAAAGGGAATATATTTACCAAATTAGATGGCATATATTTATGCTAATATTTACAATGCAAACAAATTTTATCGAATTCAACCAAACATGAACATGCATTTGAATGCTATTTATCTCAAACTCAAATAACGCTGATTACACTAAATGCATTAATACTCAAAACAACCGCTGAATAGGTTTGTCCTGTATTTATTTATATCTTTGAAACATATCTACCGCGGTTTATAATAAACTCTAGTAAATTTCAGTGAAATAATATATACTCGGCTAGTGAGCAAGTATAGGGGTGCTTTTCATATAAATATAGAAATCCACATTTCTTTTTAATAATTCGTTTTAATTTCAAATTAATAAAAAAAACACAAACAAAATAATTCTTTAAATAATTTGAAGATTAGTCTAGAATGTTACAAAATATTTATAAAACCAATGATAATTGGAGTAAACACATTGGAGAATAATTAAAATTAATACCAAAGAGTAGCTAAAGGGGTACATTTATTTGTTATTGTTCTGAAGTAATATTTTTTTATTTTAATAATTAACAATAAACATAAGCTAACATTAACAATATTGGCATTAGTATTGACAAGACTATAAAGAAGAATAATATTTTTATCCCATATTGCCTAAAATTCAAAAATAATCAAAAAGAAGAAAATTGCACACATTCTTTATAAAGACTAACTTTAACAAATTTAATTTTCAGGTTTGACATGCATGGTATTTCTTTCACAACTTGTACACTTATTCACAGTAAAATAATTATAGATTTGTTATAATTTTGAACATAAGCCGATATAATTCACTTAGTTTTTTTGCTCATAATACTAATATGAACAAGCAGTGTATTTATTATAAGAAATGCGCAATAATTCAATTATTTTAGAATCGTTGTTTTATAAAATGCAAAATTTTAGTATATAAAATGAATTTTTAAAACTTCAATTAAATTTTTTATTACATTTACGCAATTCTGTCATTTGCTAATTTTTAGACATTTATAACACATTTATAATGATATTTGATATTCTTAGGATATAATATTTAGATAGCAATGTATTATTGAAAAGTTGTAAAAGCTATTTCTTCGTTCCCTTAATGCAAGTAAAACGCTTTTTGAATCATTTCCATCATATTTTCAGCTCATTCAGAATTTGATTAGCCAGTTTTTGGACTTTTTGACGGCTGAACTTGCTTTTCAAAAACCTAATGAACACGTCCTCTTCCCATCAATAGGAATTGAATCATTCAAATCGGTTGATCCGTGCTCTCCTCGTCGAAAAATTGTATCCGCACATATACATACAGATACAAACACATACACATACAGTCATTTTTTTAAGAATGCCCAAATGTTCAGTATCTTTGAAACATAAAGATATGCTGAATTTTCTATTTTCGATTTTTTGCGATTACTCTAACTTACCCTAAGGGAAGTTAATAAGTATATCAAAGTATAAATATAGTAATTAAACAGTCAGTAGAAACCTGTGATAGTGATTTGAATTTCTAACTAACATAAATAGAATTTATAAATAGAATAAGAATTTGTAATCTAGCTAAGATAGATAGGTACTAATTATACCTTTAGTATAACTAGTTTAGTACCTTCTTGTTTATCACTTTTAAGAGAACGCGAGAATCTAAATAAATTTACGAAGAATTTACGAAGCAGGGTTCCTATAATTTTGGGTACCTACTATAGAAAATGGTTGAATATACATAAATGCATTCATTTATTTCGGGTAGTTGAAATTTATGTGCCAGCTCTTAAGCAATCTACAACCCGTACACCGGCCTGGAGTGCATTCCATTCATCATTAGACAACAAAAGCGACCGCGACTGAACAATCCGCGAACATTTCGTGAACTTTATTCATTATTCATGGAAATCGTGGACTTCGCTACACTGTTCACCGCATTAAGCCCGCGGATAATTTCCTTGTCAAACGAATTCAGTTTATTGGGTTTATTAGGGCACTTTAACATATACTTCACAAACGCAGAAACATTCTGACCCAGGAGACCATTTTAAAAATTATTTGAAAAACTTACCCAAAATACATATCATACGCAATTTACCAATACGACTCTATAAAACAAAATAAAAGTTTATCCTAATGTGACAGAGACAATGCGAAATATATTGTTTGATACGAAAAGGCATTACACTAGAAATATATATTGTCTCTCGATTACTAATACATCAATACTTGTTGATTTGCATAAAATTGATTTTATACCAGATTCTGTAAATACTCGTACATTTCATATGATATATTCGAATGAACTGGGTTTAAAAACTTTTTACATCATTATTAACGTCCCGTAGGGTAAGTTATAGTAATCGCAAAAAAATCGAAAATAAATTTTTTTTGCATATTTTTACGTTTTTGAAGGTTTCTGAACATTTGGGCATACCTTAGAAAAAATTTATGTATGTCTGTGTGTGTTTGTGTGCGTATGTATGTATGATTAGATACAATTTTTCGTCGACGATTTAGGACGCACGAATCAACCCATTTAAATGATTCAAAAAACATTCGATTCCTATTGATAAGGAGAGGAATTGATAAGGAGTTTTTAGTATAGACAGGTCCAGCCGTTGCAAAGATATGGGGCAAAAAGTGCCAAAAACAGTAATTCAGTTTTTGAGAGAACAAAGTACCCGATTTGGATAGTAAATCAAAAACATTTTACTTGTTTTGACAACATAAAGAATTGATGTAATTTGATTTATGTAAGGCAAGTCTAGAGGTTTAACTATAAAGTGATCCTTATACCGATTTGAAAATGTTTAAAACAATTATTAATTATTGTTCATTATTCATTATCATTATGATTATTGATTTTTGCCCCCGAATATTTAATTCTGGTACGGGAAGTTCCAGCAATTTGCCTTGCAACGATACCACTAGTGTTATGCCTACCTAGTAATTGTTACAGGTAATATAGAAACACAATTTATACTTGAAGTATGTTTCTATATGTTCCCATATGATAAATACAGCATTACCGGTGAAAAATATATAATAATAATATAAAACGCGGTATTTAGAGAGGTATAACATCAGATTACTCTTCTAAAGCAAATATTAGATCAGGTCACCGTTGTTAATTAAATTCAAATATTCATGAGATAATGAAAATGTTTCACGGCGCGATGCTTGCTTGGTAAAATAAATTACAGTACTTCAATTAAATCATTTACTTACTGAAGAAATGCATTGAGTTGAATTTTAATCACAAAGTAGGTAAATTATGATTTTTAACACGATATAAATTTTGCTTTTGTCAGTCTTGAAATTGTAAGTTTCTTTGGTTCTATTTCAAAAGTACAGCGGTTTTGACATTCTTGTAGTTTAGAATTTTTCTCAGATGTTATTTGTCTGAATATATTGTTTTGTCTAATATATTTAGATATAAAAGGGATTGTTACACAAGCGCAAGCAAGAATGCAATAAATCATACGAGCAAAAATATTATTGGGAAATATGATGTCTCTAACAATATTTTATTTTATTTGTTTTATTTATATTTATTTATAATTAGCAATCAGAATACATATTCTATAAGCTAATGTGTGATGTATACACAAAATAAAAATTAAATAAAGTAATTAAAATAAACAAATAATAAAGATACAAAAATAAAGATTATAAATATATATAAATAATATGATTATATGCAAATTAGAAAAAATAAGTACGTTAGGATGCCTCTATTGAGTTAATCCTGAGTGAAGAAAGTCAGGCAGAGATTACATGGTCAGGTCGGCAGGCCATTTTCTTTTCTTTAGCAGCAGACTTTATCCTTGGTGACGTTTTTTATATATGGTATGTATCATATGATTACTTACAAACCATGGAGCGTCGACTAGAGTTCTGAGAATTTTTTTTGCAATCTCTGCATCTTGGCTATATGGATTTGCTAGCACATCCCCACAGCTCTATGCCGTAGGCCCACACCGGTTTCAGCACTGAATTGTAGATTAAAACTATGTTATACAGTGAAGGTTTTGACTTCCTACCTAAAAGCCAATTTAACTGTTGCATTTTTAGTTTTATTTGTTGTATTTTATTGTTTATATGGAATCTCCAGGTGAGCTCGGATTCTAAGTGCAGGCCTAGGTACTAACAACATAAACATATATTTAAAATGTTTTCTAATAATATTTTGTTCAGCTTCAATAGGTAAATTTACTCTACACTTTCTAATGTTTTGAATTTTATAAACTCAAATTCGCATTATTATATCATAAAACAAAATTCCCCATCCTTAAAAAATCCTTTCAAATTAAAAAGATCTGTTTGCCTCTGGCTGTACCATTGCATGCTGTCTATGGTATGAAAAAGACTAGATGGGAAATTTTTGAGCAAAAGCAAAAAAAAAATAGTACTACAATCATGAATAGGCTAGGAAATCTACTAAAGATAGGTAAGTCGTTGTTTGTTTGATATGTATTATTGGTTTTGATGTAGTTGGTTCGGTTTTCACAGTATAATTGACAAAAGTGAAATTGAAAATTTTGTGTCCCGCTCTACCCTATATCTATACATATACATATATAATATAATCATGAGAAAAATGCATTTTGCTCGTAATTACTGTAATTATTTTCAACAAAGAAAGTTATGATAGAATGAGAGATAGAGAGAAATTGTGAACCCATGGTCCGCTTATACGTAGCTAAAGAATACATTAGCACAAAAATACCTTTACGAAGTTTATAATTCAGACCAATTAATAATGTCATAAATCCTAATAACCAACAAACCATGTTAATCAACAGTACATTTCAGAAAATTTATTTCAACGACCGTTCGTTCCCTATCAGAAGTCGATCCGGAGCTCATCATATCGTTGGCATTCTATCCCACATGTCTATACATTGTAATAATACATATTACGAGTCCTATAGATCTCCATACCTACAGGTAAACATATGTGATTTACATATAAATCCAATACAGTGCGTCGTGAATAATCGACAAAGGCCGAGGGCTTGCAATCCCAGGGCGTATGAAAATAAATAGGAGAGACGTCAGAGAGGACCGCAAAAGGCATTCGGTTCGCTCTAATCCAGAAAACGGAGAGAAAAGTATTGCAATATCAAACGGTTTCGCCTTAGGGCCGGTATATAGAATATTGAAAGAAAAGTCCAAAAGAAAATGGTCAATATGATATAGAAATATTAAAGATCTTAAATATGATACTTATGTAACATACATGAATTGAGTTCTAATAATCGGTATTCACATCAATAAAAATTGAAAGTTTTTTTTTATAGGGTCGGGCGAGGCACCAAGATCTTATTTGACTTTGAGCAATTATATTGTGAAAACCAAAACAATTATATCATAGCAAATAACACATACCAAACATAATTTTTATGCTTATTAATCATTCTAGAAATGAGCTTTTTTGCTGTTTTTCAAAAATTTATAACCTGGTTCTATTTATCCTTTAAATTTGGATAAAATGGGAGGGCCTGGAGGTAAACAGGTCCAATGCTTTATTTTAGTTTTAAAGAGATTTTACAAAATAATTGGTACATTATTCGACCATTGCAAAATATAAATTTCATAGGTAAATTTTTTATAGAAATATCACTGTAAATAATCTTTATCTAGTATTTCGTCATAAATATTCATTAGGAATAACTATTTATTTAATTTATATCTCATGAAATTGCTTATATTAACTCAATTTACTTTTTGTATCTTATTTTTTTATTTTCTACACCTGTGCCAGACTGAAAGGTTTAGTTGGTTCTTTTTACCCCAACCAGGTTTAGACTTTGAGTTTAAATTTAATAATATATCTTATAAAATCATTAAATAACGTATACATAAAAATTATATCAGGGTCTGAAAAACTAAGCAACAGTGATCACAGTAAAAACTAATAACAACGAAAAAAAGTCTTCTGTTATGCATTTTTAAACATTGCCGTTTTCTCCCAATATCAAAGTCGTAAGAATCTAAGCGATGGCTTAAAAGTGACTTTGCAATAAAAGTTTTTCAATTTTTTTCGAATTTTTGATGATAATTAGAAAACAGGCAAATAGGCCTACGATGTAACTATGTATTGATCCTGTCTAGGCTTTGGAATCATTTGAACCCTACCCACTCGCAAATTCTGAGATTTATATGAATTTTGTAGTGAAGTTTCATCAGATTTTGGCCAAAAGTCCATTTGGCCATTCTTAGAATACCGTTAAATATATAAGTGAAAAATAATTATTTTTTTTGGCGGTTTCTCTAACATCTTAGACAATATTATATGGATTCCTGGAGATTTTTTGTTTTTGATTTTTGAAATCTCTGTAAAAATATTTTTCAGAGAGAAGATTTATTTTTATTCATAACAGGAATTAGTTGATGACAATGTTGCTAACAGGTTTATGATTTGTCTAAGTCGTGTTTGGTTAGTATGAAGCACAAGAACTCAACAAAAAACCTCTGGTTTGACCTTATCACTTCGTCACCAGGACAAGTCGGGACAGGATCCTTGTATAGCAATTGAAATTTATTTGTATAAAACATTTAGTTTAACAATATTGATTTATCATTATCTCTTACTATTCTCCAATGATAATATTTTTGCCTCCAAAGAGCGATTCTGGCTGGAACAGAATAGTGAATATGTTGTCTAAGGTATGGTGTCTCTTTCCAATTACTATTACCCCAATGATAATATTTTTGCCTCCAAAGGGCGTTTCTGGCTGGAACAGAATAGTGAATATGTTGTCTAAGGTATGGTGTCTCTTTCCAATTACTATTACCCCAATGATAATATTTTTGCCTCCAAACGGCGTTTCTGGCTGGAACAGAATAGTCAATATATTGTCTAAGGTATGGCGTCTCTTTCCAATTACTATTACCCCAATGATAATATTTTTGCCTCCAAAGGGCGATTCTGTCTGGAACAGAATAGTGAGTATGTTGTCTAAGGTATGGTCTTTTTCAGTAGAGGTTGTGCCAGGAATGATATTACTACCCACTATACTAGAGTGGATTCAAAATAAAATGAAGATGCCATCAGGACTAATGGAAAATCTGCACGGATGATGTGTTCAGATATAAATAAAATCAAGTCTTGTATTTTTTCGTTTGCTTTTATTCTATCATTAATCATTAAATAGGTGGACATACATAAGGTTAAAGTCGGCTTTTGAATGGTCTCTAACCTATAGTAATGGTCTGATCTATAGGAACCGAATTTCTTCAATTTATTTTTTAGCTTATTGCTGATGTTGTTGAAGTTGGTTCTATCAGAATAAACGTTTAAAGTTAAAATTAATACCCAGCTCATTCAACTTAAATTCACACCTGTGTTAGCTTTTTTCCAGAGAACTTAAGTTTCTGGATAAGGTTTCGACTGGTCCTATTTCTTTAGTACCATTTCAACTTATACACATATATACAAATACCTGCATATAAATATCAATACATACACATATATACAAATGTCACGCACAGTGTGCGAATGAGCGGGATATTTCCACTTACTAGGAGACATTCCCCGACGTTATTGGAATTCCATGCGATGCTCGGCTTGAATTTTCAGTTCTTTTGATATCGCGTTCGTACATACATTTCTACCTCGTAATAAGGAAGAGTGTATAATTTTATCTTTAATTCAAATTTCTGTACAATCGCACGAACAAATTATACCTGTGCGTATACATCCCTTGGAACATATTTGAAATGAGATCAAAGAGTCAAAACGATAAGAATTTCCTTCAAAACGTATCAGATTCTCGATTTAGTTGGAAAACGGATCCAATAATACAGTAAATTTTTATAAACTATTTTCACGTTTCCGGTTTATATTATTAAATATTGATTCACACATTTTGTAGTGTGTGTTACACTTAGTTCTGTCAATTAAACTTATAAACTTAGATATATAATCAAATAGGAAAATAGAAGCTAGCAATCCTTGGCCTTATTATTTATTGTGTTGTGACCAAATTCCATATATCGTATCAAACTAATATGATAGGGCGGGGAACAAAGGTCCAATCTGACTTTAAGTACTTATACATACTGTCTAAACTAAATGATGTAAATAACAACACATAACAGTATCAACATACTACTATCGAACTATATTTAGTGAAATTATCAGAAATATATTACTTTCGGTACTGTTTTTCTACAATTTGTCATCAATCCCTTTTTTCCTTTTGCGGGGTAAGTAGAGGCATCTAGAGGACAAACAAATCCTACATTTTATTTTCAATTTTAAAGTGATTTCACGATATAATAGCTACATTATTTAACATGTGAAATATAACGTAACACGACTTATCTTGCGAAATAAATAAATTACATATATCTCAAAATTATATTCAACTAATCAAAAAGCGCCCAAAACCAAAAAAGCTATTGAATGAAGATGATGTCTGGTTACACATTTTAGTTTTCTATACACATTTTTACTTTTCTATACACTAATGGCGGTCGATCTTCTTACTCGCAAACCTCTTAGGCCCGTTCAAACCCCTTTTCCATAAATATTCGCAATTAAATATGATTTTTCTGAATCTTTAAAATTTCAATTCAAATCAGAACTACCAGAGAAAAACAATGGTAAAATTAATGCTCGCTAACAATATTGCGTGCTGCGCTAACAATATAGGTGTTGCCATTAAATCTACGTAATTAATTAAAATTGATGTAACATAATAATCTTTTTATAAAAAATATTATTTTTCAATCATCAGTCAACGGCTTTCAGATTTAGTCTTAGATTAGCTTCAATATATGACCGTATCAATTGTTTGACTAAGAAGATCTCACTGGAGTTCTTTTTATATATCGCTCTCAAATATTGTCAATTTAGCTTATAGGAATCCTTATGTATTTCTGATTGCTGAATAAAACAAAGTTTAAAAAAGCAGTCAATGAAATTAATTGAAAAATTATCAGTTCTTTCTTCTTTTTGAATTGTTTGAAATTGCAACAAATATTTTTTTAATAATAATTGTATAGTATAGTTTGCAATCAAAAGTTACCAAAATACAAATTCGATTTCAATATGATATATTTCAAATAAATAGTAGTTTGTTAAATACTAAGAAACGTCTCAATCTGTTGTCTGGTAAGACCAGACCACAAATAGTGGGTAAAATATATAAAATATTTTTGTTTTTATAATTGACAAAAGATTTAACAAACAGTTTATTAAATTCAAAGAAGTGAATAGATCTCTCTCCATCAGGAAGTAATCAAGTGCATTTGCACCTAACAACTTCATCAAACTGTCTTTAATTTGCAAAATTAGTAAAAAAATGTTTAACACCTATAATTACGAACTAATTTTAACATGGATTTACTATTAAATTCAAACTGATATCAAGGTTCCCATTGTAATTTGGTAGTAGAATTGTCAGTATTTTTTTATTATAATCAATAATTTTTTCAACATTCCAGGAAGTGAATTTAGTTGATTTTAGCCATGAAATAAACCATAACTAGTGAGGTGTATGGCATCGTGCCTTAAGGCAAATTGCTGGAACTTCCCGTACCGTGAAATGTTCGAGGAATACTGAATGTTTTCAAATAGATTATTATTAATATTGTAACATTGTCTAATATTTATAAGAATTATATAAACTGAATTGCAAAGTTGAAATTATTTGCTTAAAATATATTAGAACTTAAGTCAGAATTGAAATTAAAATCTGAAATATTTTCGATATACAAAACAAAACTTTGGAAAAAAAAATTGGAAAAAATATTGAAACTAATTTTTTTCTCGAAAGCAATTATTTTGTTGAAACAAGCAGAAAGTTCTTCAATTCATTCAAATCTGACTCCGCTTAGTTCTCTCAAAAACTAGCATTTTTTGGACATCCAGCTCTGTATCTTGGAACCCTTGGACCTGCCTTTGCCAAAAATTAATCACCTCTTCTCCCAATCATAACAAATTAATTGCCTTATAGATCATTCAAATCGGATACTCCGTTCTCTCAATTTGTATTTTCTGCACTCTTTGCTTCGTACCTCTGTAACTGCTGAACCTGCTTTTGCCAAAAACCAATCAGCACATCTCCCTATCATTAGGAATCGAATGTTTTCTTAAACCATTCAAATCAAACATCACACACACACATACATACACATCTATTTTTTCTAAGGTATGCCAAATTGTTCAGAAACCTTCAAAACGTAGAGAAATGGAAAATATTTCATTTTCGATTTTCGGCCCATTATTATAACTACTCTACGGAAAGTTAATAATAATTTCTAACAAACAAAATTTTTCTTTAATATTGCAAAACAATCAACCAAAACATCTACCTCACTTCATCATGAAATATCTTGGAATTTCTAATAATTTTTACTATTCTTCACTGCCTCCATCGAAAGCACTCAAACAAATAACAATCAGGAGAACATTGATAGATGATTCAATGGCGCGAACTATTAATACTGATTTCAGTTTATCAGCTCACCATCTCATTTCATAGTTTTTGCAATATCCTCGCACGAGTGATAAATTTACGTCACAATATAAATGCGATGGTTTATCGGTTCGAACTGGAAAAGTTTGACGAAGAGAACTCACCCGAACGTGAATATAAAGTTTCGAAACTGGATCACGGATTTGACTAATGCAATGATATAGTAACGCACTGTGGTTTGCTTGGCTTATCAGTGAGGTAAATGGATTTTCTAATATGCTGAAGAATATGAATTGGAGAATCTACTTAAATTATAAGGTAGGGCGGGTCACTAATTTGATTTTGAGCAATTTTACTGTGAAAAGCAAATCAGTTATATTATAAGTAATAACACATATCAAACAACTATCTAACTATGTTCAGTAAAACTCCCACATAATTCAACATTGTAAAAATTTTTTTCTGTTTTTCGAAAACTTAAAGGACGGGGACGACCAGGGCGCAAATAGGTTCATTGTTTTTTTTAATTTTTAAAAAATTTTCCAAAATAATAGCTAAAATA
>NW_020537038.1:0-42650 GCF_003426905.1 Ctenocephalides felis | reverse complement strand
TGAAATAGGTCTAGCGGTTTCGGAGATCTAGTAAAAAAAGTAAAAAAAAAATAACATTTGGCGGTCAACAATAATCATTAGACATTAGACATATGCACATCAAATTATCAGATTTTTATAGAGATTTTTAACAATAAGTATAAATTGGTTAACATTCCTATGGGTCCGTACCAATGCTTATGCGTTAGACAGCGACGCGGCGCTTACGCGCTTCGATATTAGTCTCTATGCATTAAAGCAGTACGATTGCTTTGAAAAAAAAGTTCAGAATTTCCAAAATATTTCAAAATAAATTTTTCAACAAAAATGTAAGTTTTTGTCAAAAATTTATATAGTTCCTCAAAAATCTATTTTTTTCAGAGTAAATTTTTTTCAAAAATGTTAATCTTTTCAAAAAAAAAAATAATTTTTGGTACGGGAAGTTCCAGCAGTTTGCCTTAAGGCACGATGCCACGCGCCCCACTAGTTTTTTTATTTAACGCACGCCACCTTTGAACTCTTTAGACGAGATTACTTTAAACGGCAATCAATAATAAAAACAAATATGACTTCGAGACTAGTCGTGAAAAATTGACGGACTGCATAACACACGATGTATAAGCGTAGTTTACAGACTGAGCATCGATACTATATAATAAATAATAAGCCGTTTACAACAGCCAAGTATGGCTGACGACTGAGCGTTAAACCAAAATGCTCGAATCATGCCGTAAATAACCGAACGTACGACAATCTTGGTCCAAGTCTGGGTAATCATTGAACGGCCAAGGCTGGGTTAGCCAGTCGTGGCCCAAGTATGGTTAATCTTTGGCATGGCCAAGGCTAGGTTACCCAGTCTTGGCCCAAGTCTGGGTAATCGTTGGCATGGCCGAGGCTGGGTTAAGTAGCCCGGCCCAAGCCTGGCCCAATACTGGTATGCCGAAGCTTGGCCCCTTGGTTTCCCATTACTGGCCCAAGCTTGGCCCCTTTGTCAAGTCTGGCGGTTTCCTGCATGGGACATCCGATGGCGGTGGCGGCGAGCTCGAGTAAAAACTTTTCCTCGAGTCCACATAAAAACCATATCCTTGAGTGTAAATCTTTTGAAAACACATTTAAATAACTCGCTCTCTCTCTCGATGTTTGCACAAAAAGGAGTCGAGCTATTATTGACTAAGGAAAGTCGGGAAATTCGGGCAAGACCGAGGAATACACCGCAAATCCCATATCAAATAACAGCTAACTGCTGTCGAATTTCAAATTTTTGAAATGTTAATAGTTCATATATAAAATAACCTGATTTTTGTGCATCAGTATTTACTTATTTTGTTAATTAGAGAAATGCTGTCTAATTTTATATTGAGCAACGTAATCCTTCTGTACTGTTTATGGCAACTTTAATAATAACATAAAATTCATTTTCAAATTGTTTTTTTTTTTCAAATTTCATATATATATATATATATATATATATATATATATATATACAGGGTGCCCCAGAACTTAACGTCAAGCCGAACTGTGGCACAATAGAGAGAGAGAGAAACATTTATCCTATCGTGTATCCGTTATCGTGTTGTTGTTAGATTTTTTAACTTCCCGTGGACAAGTTATTGTAATTGTCCAAAAATCGAAATTAAAAATTTTTGTATTTCTCGACGTTTTGAAGGTTTCTGAACATTTTGGCATACCTCAGAAAAAATGGATGTGTGTGTGTGTGTATGTATGTATGGATACAAATTTCCAGTCACGTTTTCGGGCGCACGGATTAACCGATTTGAATGGTTCAAAAAACAATCGATTCCTATTGATAGGGAGAAGAGCTGATTAGTTTTTGGCAAAGGAAGGTCCAGCAGTTACGGAGATAAAGAGCAAAGAGTGCAGAAAATGGAAATCGAGTTAGTAATGATTTATTATTTATTAGTTTATCAGATTTTGGCAAAGGCAGGCCCAGCCATTTTGAAGATGCGGAGCTAAATGTGCAAAAATGGCAGTTTTTGAGAGAACTAAGCGTCTGATTTGAATAATTCAAAGTACTTTCTACTTGTCTTAACAAAATAATTGATTTTGGACAAAAAAATTTTGTCTCAACTTTTTTTTCAATTTTTTTTTCAAAAATTTTTTTTTTGTATATCGAAAATAATTCAGATTTTATTTTTAATTCTGACTAAAGTTCTAATATACTTTGAACAAATAATTTCAACTTTGCAATTCAGTTTATATATTCTTATAAATATTAGACAATATTACAATATTTATAATAATCTATTTGAAAACATTCAATATTTCTCGAACATTTCATTACATTACGGGAAGTTCCAGCAATTTGCCTTAAGGCACGATGCCATACACCCAACTAGTTTTATTATAAAACTGTCAAGTATTTTACCGTTTTACTCTGTTTTTTCAGATGCAAAATTGTGAAGCTATTTTGAATATTATAAAGTTATTATTCTTTTAATATTAATTATGAATAAGCTTGATAAGAGCCTGAAATAATATCTATTATTATTGATTACGGATTGCTTATGAATAAATAAATAAACTAGTTGGTTTGGTATTTAGCCTTGAGGCAAATTACATGAACTTCCCGATATGTGTAAATAATCGACTTGATCAAAAAAATGTGTAAATAATATACTTCATCAAACCTACTTTAAAAAAAAAAACGATAAGAATAACTACTTTAAAAAAAAAACGATAAGAAAGTTTGACGAATTTTTAAAATTAAACTACTTGTCGTAAGGCCGTAATATTACAGTAAGTTCTATAAGACCATGATGTATATCGCCAAAAAAAGTTCCATGAAAAACGGCTTAAATTTTTTTTTAACAGTTAATTACAAGAAAACGGCTCGGTAGATTTTCACCTAAAATTAATCAGTATCATTCCCAACCAATATCTTTCGAACAGTTTTTGATTTTTTAAAATCGGTTCGGTAGGATGAGCTTAAATGTCGACGAAAATTTAACACTTTTTTTCAACAGTTAATTACAAGAAAACGGCTCGGTAGATTTTCACCTAAAATTAATCAGTATCATTCCCAACTAATATCTTTCGAACAGTTTTTGATTTTTTAAAATCGGTTCGGTAGGATGAGCTTAAATGTCGACGAAATTTAACACTTTTTTTCAACAGTTAATTACAAGAAAACGGCTCGGTAGATTTTCACCTAAAATTAATCAGTACCATTCCCAACTAATATCTTTCGAACAGTTTTTGATATTTTAAAATCGGTTCGGTAGGATGAGCTTAAATGTCGACGAAAATTTAACACTTTTTTTCAACAGTTAATTACAAGAAAACGGCTCGGTAGATTTTCACCTAAAATAATCAGTACCATTCCCAACTAATATCTTTCGAACAGTTTTTGATATTTTAAAATCGGTTCGGTAGGATGAGCTTAAATGTCGACGAAAATTTAACACTTTTTTTCAACAGTTAATTACAAGAAAACGGCTCGGTAGATTTTCACCTAAAATTAATCAGTACCATTCCCAACTAATATCTTTCGAACAGTTTTTGATATTTTAAAATCGGTTCGGTAGGATGAGCTTAAATGTCGACGAAAATTTAACACTTTTTTTCAACAGTTAATTACAAGAAAACGGCTCGGTAGATTTTCACCTAAAATTAATCAGTACCATTCCCAACTAATATCTTTCGAACAGTTTTTGATATTTTAAAATCGGTTCGGTAGGATGAGCTTAAATGTCGACGAAAATTTAACACTTTTTTTCAACAGTTAATTACAAGAAAACGGCTCGGTAGATTTTCACCTAAAATTAATCAGTACCATTCCCAACTAATATCTTTCGAACAGTTTTTGATATTTTAAAATCGGTTCGGTAGGATGAGCTTAAATGTCGACGAAAATTTAACACTTTTTTTCAACAGTTAATTACAAGAAAACGGCTCGGTAGATTTTCACCTAAAATTAATCAGTACCATTCCCAACTAATATCTTTCGAACAGTTTTTGATATTTTAAAATCGGTTCGGTAGGATGAGCTTAAATGTCGACGAAAATTTAACACTTTTTTTCAACAGTTAATTACAAGAAAACGGCTCGGTAGATTTTCACCTAAAATTAATCAGTACCATTCCCAACAATATCTTTCGAACAGTTTTTGATTTTTTAAAATCGGTTCGGTAGGATGAGCTTAAATGTCGACGAAAATTTAACACTTTTTTTCAACAGTTAATTACAAGAAAACGGCTCGGTAGATTTTCACCTAAAATTAATCAGTACCATTCCCAACTAATATCTTTCGAACAGTTTTTGATATTTTAAAATCGGTTCGGTAGGATGAGCTTAAATGTCGACGAAAATTTAACACTTTTTTTCAACAGTTAATTACAAGAAAACGGCTCGGTAGATTTTCACCTAAAATTAATCAGTACCATTCCCAACTAATATCTTTCGAACAGTTTTTGATATTTTAAAATCGGTTCGGTAGGATGAGCTTAAATGTCGACGAAAATTTAACACTTTTTTTCAACAGTTAATTACAAGAAAACGGCTCGGTAGATTTTCACCTAAAATTAATCAGTACCATTCCCAACTAATATCTTTCGAACAGTTTTTGATATTTTAAAATCGGTTCGGTAGGATGAGCTTAAATGTCGACGAAAATTTAACACTTTTTTTCAACAGTTAATTACAAGAAAACGGCTCGGTAGATTTTCACCTAAAATTAATCAGTATCATTCCCAACCAATATCTTTCGAACAGTTTTTGATTTTTTAAAATCGGTTCGGTAAGATGAGCTTGAAATGTCGACGAAAATTTAACACTTTTTTTCAACAGTTAATTACAAGAAAACGGCTCGGTAGATTTTCACCTAAAATTAATCAGTATCATTCCCAACCAATATCTTTCGAACAGTTTTTGATTTTTAAAATCGGTTCGGTAGGATGAGCTTAAATGTCGACGAAAATTTAACACTTTTTTTCAACAGTTAATTACAAGAAAACGGCTCGGTAGATTTTCACCTAAAATTAATCAGTACCATTCCCAACTAATATCTTTCGAACAGTTTTTGATATTTTAAAATCGGTTCGGTAGGATGAGCTTAAATGTCGACGAAAATTTAACACTTTTTTTCAACAGTTAATTACAAGAAAACGGCTCGGTAGATTTTCACCTAAAATTAATCAGTACCATTCCCAACTAATATCTTTCGAACAGTTTTTGATATTTTAAAATCGGTTCGGTAGGATGAGCTTAAATGTCGACGAAAATTTAACACTTTTTTTCAACAGTTAATTACAAGAAAACGGCTCGGTAGATTTTCACCTAAAATTAATCAGTACCATTCCCAACTAATATCTTTCGAACAGTTTTTGATATTTTAAAATCGGTTCGGTAGGATGAGCTTAAATGTCGACGAAAATTTAACACTTTTTTTCAACAGTTAATTACAAGAAAACGGCTCGGTAGATTTTCACCTAAAATTAATCAGTATCATTCCCAACCAATATCTTTCGAACAGTTTTTGATTTTTTAAAATCGGTTCGGTAGGATGAGCTTAAATGTCGACGAAAATTTAACACTTTTTTTCAACAGTTAATTACAAGAAAACGGCTCGGTAGATTTTCACCTAAAATTAATCAGTATCATTCCCAACCAATATCTTTCGAACAGTTTTTGATTTTTTAAAATCGGTTCGGTAGGATGAGCTTAAATGTCGACGAAAATTTAACACTTTTTTTCAACAGTTAATTACAAGAAAACGGCTCGGTAGATTTTCACCTAAAATTAATCAGTACCATTCCCAACTAATATCTTTCGAACAGTTTTTGATATTTTAAAATCGGTTCGGTAGGATGAGCTTAAATGTCGACGAAAATTTAACACTTTTTTTCAACAGTTAATTACAAGAAAACGGCTCGGTAGATTTTCACCTAAAATTAATCAGTACCATTCCCAACTAATATCTTTCGAACAGTTTTTGATATTTTAAAATCGGTTCGGTAGGATGAGCTTAAATGTCGACGAAAATTTAACACTTTTTTTCAACAGTTAATTACAAGAAAACGGCTCGGTAGATTTTCACCTAAAATTAATCAGTACCATTCCCAACTAATATCTTTCGAACAGTTTTTGATATTTTAAAATCGGTTCGGTAGGATGAGCTTAAATGTCGACGAAAATTTAACACTTTTTTTCAACAGTTAATTACAAGAAAACGGCTCGGTAGATTTTCACCTAAAATTAATCAGTATCATTCCCAACTAATATCTTCGAACAGTTTTTGATTTTTTAAAATCGGTTCGGTAGGATGAGCTTAAATGTCGACGAAAATTTAACACTTTTTTTCAACAGTTAATTACAAGAAAACGGCTCGGTAGATTTTCACCTAAAATTAATCAGTACCATTCCCAACTAATATCTTTCGAACAGTTTTTGATATTTTAAAATCGGTTCGGTAGGATGAGCTTAAATGTCGACGAAAATTTAACACTTTTTTTCAACAGTTAATTACAAGAAAACGGCTCGGTAGATTTTCACCTAAAATTAATCAGTACCATTCCCAACTAATATCTTTCGAACAGTTTTTGATATTTTAAAATCGGTTCGGTAGGATGAGCTTAAATGTCGACGAAAATTTAACACTTTTTTTCAACAGTTAATTACAAGAAAACGGCTCGGTAGATTTTCACCTAAAATTAATCAGTATCATTCCCAACCAATATCTTTCGAACAGTTTTTGATTTTTAAAATCGGTTCGGTAGGATGAGCTTAAATGTCGACGAAAATTTAACACTTTTTTTCAACAGTTAATTACAAGAAAACGGCTCGGTAGATTTTCACCTAAAATTAATCAGTACCATTCCCAACTAATATCTTTCGAACAGTTTTTGATATTTTAAAATCGGTTCGGTAGGATGAGCTTAAATGTCGACGAAAATTTAACACTTTTTTTCAACAGTTAATTACAAGAAAACGGCTCGGTAGATTTTCACCTAAAATTAATCAGTACCATTCCCAACTAATATCTTTCGAACAGTTTTTGATATTTTAAAATCGGTTCGGTAGGATGAGCTTAAATGTCGACGAAAATTTAACACTTTTTTTCAACAGTTAATTACAAGAAAACGGCTCGGTAGATTTTCACCTAAAATTAATCAGTATCATTCCCAACCAATATCTTTCGAACAGTTTTTGATTTTTTAAAATCGGTTCGGTAGGATGAGCTTAAATGTCGACGAAAATTTAACACTTTTTTTCAACAGTTAATTACAAGAAAACGGCTCGGTAGATTTTCACCTAAAATTAATCAGTACCATTCCCAACTAATATCTTTCGAACAGTTTTTGATATTTTAAAATCGGTTCGGTAGGATGAGCTTAAATGTCGACGAAAATTTAACACTTTTTTTCAACAGTTAATTACAAGAAAACGGCTCGGTAGATTTTCACCTAAAATTAATCAGTACCATTCCCAACTAATATCTTTCGAACAGTTTTTGATATTTTAAAATCGGTTCGGTAGGATGAGCTTAAATGTCGACGAAAATTTAACACTTTTTTTCAACAGTTAATTACAAGAAAACGGCTCGGTAGATTTTCACCTAAAATTAATCAGTATCATTCCCAACCAATATCTTTCGAACAGTTTTTGATTTTTCAAAATCGGTTCGGTAGGATGAGCTTAAATGTGGACTAAAAGTTCAACACTTTTTTTCAAATTACAAAGAAACGGCTTGGCAGATCGTTGCTCAAAACTGACAAACGATAGTCCTCACCGAAATACATCAAATGGCTTTTAAATTTCTAAAATCGGTTCAGGCGTTTTTGAGAAAACGTCGAACAAAAGTCTAATTTTGACAAATGCCAAAAAGACCATACTGATTTTTGCAAACTTTGACGAATTTTTAAAGCTGGACCAGTTGTCGTAGGGCCGTAATATTTTAGTATGATCTAGAAGACTATGGTATATATCGTCAAAAAAATAATCATAAAAATCGTCGAATTTTTTTTTTTAAAAACTTTATTACAAGAAAACATAAAATTAGCGAATCGGATTTTTTGATGAAAACATAAACTTCTCCTTCGGGAAGTTAAAAATGACTATAATTCAAAATTAAATAAATATCAAAGTAAAAGGTAAAAACTAAATTGATTTGTAGACTACTAAAAGGTTTTTATCGATACTTGAATATTTTTAATATTTAAGTGTATCAACTTGCTTTTGTATTATTTCATAGTTTTTGTTGATTTCAAACCACACTTTTGCTTAAATTTATTTATACACTTTAGATAAATAAATATGTAGATATGTAATTAATAGTATTTATTCTGGAATGGCATTACTAAATTTTAATATGTTGAACAAAAAAATTGCAATATTTTCAAAAATACTAATACGCGCAGCAACTTGCTTGCGTATTATTTGACACTTTTACAATTTGCTGATTTCAAGCCATGTTTGTACAGAAATTTCTGAAGACACTTCAGATAAATAAATATGTAGATATATAGATAATTTTATCCTCTATCATATAGCATAAACAAATTTTAACATATTGAACACAAAATATGCAAAATTTACAAAAATTCTAATACGTGTATCAACTTGCTTGGGTATTTTTTGTTACTTTTACTACAATTGCAAATCTACTGATTTCACGTTTTCACGTTTTTGCAGAAATTTCTTTACACACTTTAGCAGATATTTAGATAATGTTATCTATTTTTATAAGGCATGAACAGATTTTTATGTGTTGGTTAAAAAAAATTGCAAAACTTTCAATCCAAAAAGTGTATCATCTTGCTTCTGTGTTGTTTCCTACTTGCTACAGCAATTTGCTGATTCCAACCAAATTTTTTGAAATTTTTCTGAAGTACTATATATAAATGAATATACATTTTTATTCATTTTTGCCAAGAACTAGAACCGATTTTAAATGAAAAAAACTTTACGAAAGATATCTTGGAATCTTCTTAGATATATTTTGAGATAGAATTTGTTGAATAAAACTAATGTTTGGAAACTTTTAAACCACTCATAAACTTATATATTGATTAAGTCTATTATTCATGACAAGAAGTACACGCAGCTTGCCTCAGGTCGAAGTACCACTTACACCTAGTTATTAAATGCGTTCAGTACTAAATTTATTAATCACGTGTATGCTTTTTAATTTAGCAAATTCTCCATCCAAATCCCATTAACTTTATATTTCTCAAACGTCTCCGTCTCTAACGTCGTCGTCGTCGCAATTTTAATCAATGTGTTATGTACACGTATTTATTCCGCGTCATCGTATCGTCTCCTCGAAGAAATTTTTCCTCTGGCATAGTAAGAAGAAAAATAATTAATGGACGGAACATTATAAAAAATGTATTTATTTACGAGTCAGAGTGTAAATGAAAATGGCAATTTCCAAAGCGTGAAATACCTGCTTGGAATTAATTTGCCGGCACTTTGCCAAAGAATTACCATTCTGTGTGGAACTAATGGAATTACCTTAAAATGTATTTAATCCGGGACGCTCTCTCTCGCTACTGCTCCGAGGAACACAAACATACACACACACACACACACACACACACACACTAATAATAACAAATTTATGTATAACATATACATTCATATATACTTGAAGTCTCAACAGCCAAAAAATTTAGAAACTAGGTGTAAGTAGCGTTTTATCCTTGATGCAAGCTACATGAACTTCCCGACATGTGCAAATCGACAAAATCAATAAGAATGGGTGATTATATCGAATTTGACCAAATTTTCCAAACATATTAGTTATTCCCCCAAATGCTTTAAATATTACATATTATTGAAAAACGCAAAAACGCACCTTTATTTTCAAAAAGCTTTTATTACCCATAAAATTTTTTTAAAGTTCTATTTCTGAAAATATTTTTTGTTTGCGAGTGCGGGTGTGTTGTGTATGTATGTATGATTTAGTTTTGATAAAATTTCAAGATATTCGATTTATTTCAAAGAATGACTTTTAGAAATCACGTTTCGAAATATATTGTGCACTTTTACAATCGATATATCACATGTTCAAACGTTGCACTCGATGCTAGGAAAAAATCTCTCAGGAAAATCACAAAATGCATGTGAGTCGACGAAAATGAAAAAAAAATTGTATAAAATAATAATTAGAATTTTCGTTTCTGATACTCCCATATACAACTAGTTTGATTTATATATCATTATTAAATATTCGGAACATTTCTCTACATTAAGTTTCTTAAAAATCTTATTCCGGTCACATTTTTTTAGTTAGCTTAGAACAAAGTGGATAAATTCACTACAATTATATATAAATAATCTTATACTCTTCAATACAAAAAGAATTTTAAACCAGCCTTATAAATTCGAATAAATGTTCAGGACATTTGTCTACTGTTTATAATTTTTTAAATATCTCGAAAATCTTAATCCAGGCTATCATTTTCGTTTAGTTTAGCAGAAATAAGGTAAAATTTACTACAACTCCATTTAAAAATTTGTATACAGCCTCATACGAAATTTTTAAATGAAACTGTATGGGTCTTACGAGCCCCATACCCCAAAAAGTACCCGGAATTTTCGTTTTTTCAAAAAAATATTTATTTATTCGTCTACATTAATGTGGTCCCCTTCAAAGTAGTCCCCCCCAGATATAATACACTTATGCCAGCGTTTTTTCCAATTTTCGAAGCACCCTTGATATTCACTTTTTGATATGTCCTTGAGCACTCTCAGCGATTTTCTTCAATCGAGGAAAACCGCCGTCCTTTCATGGGTCTCTTCAACTTTGGGAATAGGAAAAAGTCACACGGAGCCATATCTGGTGAATTTTTGCACTTTGCAACACTTTATTTCATTTTTTACGCAAAATTTAATACAAATTCTTTGACTTTTCAATTCTTCCATTGTAAAAATCGCCGAGCTCAGAAAAACACGTCGAACCTTAGCGACTACCACAGACAAAGTAAACAGTGAATATAGCTGAAAATTTCATCATACTTTAGGGGCATGTATACCAACACAATAAAAAAAAATTTTGACAATCAGACACTCCAGACCCGCGAAATTTAATTATTAGTAATTCCGGGTACTTTTTGAACACACCTCGTATAATATTGTGGAAGTTTGCTATTAAATATTCGGGACATTTTTCTACTTTTTATTAATCACAAAAATTTTGCTCCGGGCTCTCTTTTATTCTTGTTGCTTTAGTAGAAACTAGATAAAATTCATTAAAATTCTGTATCAAAAATTTAATAAACGCAGATACAAATATTTTAAATGAAACTAAACTTTCTTTATATATTTTGCAAGTTGCTTCTTAATATTTGGAACATTTTTCTACATTTTATAAAATATCTAGAAAATTTTGTTCCGTGCTATCTTTTTTATAAGTTTTAGAAGAAACTAGATAAAATTCACTACGATTTCATCTAAACTACCCTATATACCCTCATACAAAGTTCTGGAATAAAATTGATTCAATTTGGCCGTTATATAATGTGTTCATTGAAATATTATTATCGAAATAAAATCAAAATATTTTTCTAACATTTTGTATCTCAAATACTTCGTTCCGAATTTTTTTTCTAGTCAGCTCAGCAGAATCTAATAAAAATTTAATAATATTTCGTAAAAACAAAGCAATACACTCTTATATGAAAATTTAAAATAACACTAGTCAATTTTTTGTAATGTGCAAGTTTGCTATTAAATTTTTGGAACATTTTATTGCATTTTTTTAAATATTACTACCATTCGATATAAATTTACTACGATTTGTAATTAATCTATATTGAACTCGCTATTATGCATTTTAAAAATTTTGCAATATAATTATTGAGGATACTTCTTTACAATTCTTCGAATGACTTGAAAGTTTTCTCCAATACACATTTTTCTAGTTAGCTTATCAAAAACTACATAAAATTTACTATAAGTCTGTATAAGCTGTCTTATGCAGTTTTATATGAATATTTTGAACAAAGCATTTGTTTGTACCCGCATTTTAAAAATTGCTACAAAATATTCTTGACGTTTTGCAAATAACTTGAAAATTTCGTTCCGGGCTTTCTTTTTTAGATATCTTAGCAAGAAATAGATAAAGTTTACTACTGATTAGGGAATGCAATACCGGTATACCGGTATACCGAATTACCGGTAAACCGCCCAATTTTTCGGCGGTATTTTTACCGGTATTTACCCCAAAAATACCGGTGTTTTCGGTATTTTTACATAAGCGCTATTTGATACGTAATACACGAAAGTTTAAATTTCTCGGAACAAATTTATCTTTAAATTCTATAATCGCATAAACAGTATGTCCTCAAGTGATTCTATAGGATAAACAAATGTCAAATATTATCTTAACTCGTCATTAAACTGAATATTTATTGCTTTACTAAAGGCTTCATATCGTGTTACAATAAATAGAATTGAACTGATATATAATGATGTTCTTTTATCTTATATAAAAATGTAACGGTTTTGTAAGCGATATTTCCGCCAAAATATTGTTACGGATTCCTTTTTAATTCTTTCATTTATAATCCTTATTTTATTGTTAGTTGGTTAAACTCACTGTTACCTTTTATCGCGTACTGCTGAAAGATTATTTAAATTTACAACTACAAGTAATGAGAGGCGTTTGTTCGAAACTTAACTAAACAATATACTATATTTATATATTTACATACTTATTCTCTACTTAATCAATCTGAACTCTACAACTTAAATCTAAACTTATCTCTGTACCCACGGCGCAACCAGTGTCCATCACATGTCCATACATCGGGATCCCAATTCGCATCACACTAATCACATTTCATAATTACACCAAGTCTTTCTTCGGTTTGGGGCAGCTTCCGATACGCTGCCCCCCATAACATTATTTTAACTTACATTATCACCAACATTAATTTGATAAAACATTGCGCGCACTGCCCCGCGCTCATCCCTTCGACTTATACTTAAGAACGGTATCTTTCGACCCGACACCCCTGAGGGCATACGATCGACTTTTTTGACTGTTAAAAGCAGACAACCACCTCAGCCTGCGGACACATTCCTCATCAGGGACATGGTTTACACGCATATAGGGAGAGGGGTAGTAATGTGTTATTTTACATCCGTGTGTGGGTCCTCACCCACACATTCGTAACACTACCCCACCTCCTCTAAAGATCGCCCTCGATCTTTCAACACTCAATCCCTGGTGCTGCACCAGCTTTCTCTGCTCCGGAACCTAGGTGGCGCACTCCAATATCAGTCTGCTCCCCGGATAAAACATCGATGGCGCATTCCCACTTGTCCGATCTGCGGTCTGCTCTTATCCCGTAGGCTCAGACTTTCCTAAATCCGGCATAGCATCTGCACCGGCGTCGACCTCTAGCACCCTGATACACAATTCGGGTCGCGATGTTTCAGTAATGTAGTTGTACACGCGTTCAATTTTTTTTTCTTGCACTGTTACACAAAATTACTTCACAACTGATTTCAACCAAAAGTAAGATTACATTAACAGTTTAGTGTATTTGTCCAAAAAGTGTCATAACAAACAAAAAAAAAGGACATCACTTAGTCCACTTTACTTATTCACTGTTTGTTAAAACTTTGATCTAACCTTATTGCTTTTATTACTACCTACATAAACTACATTCAAATATAATAACAAAATCGATCAAAGTTAATTAAACATATCAAATTTAATGAAAAAAATATTCGAACTTATCAAGTATTAAAAATTAGCAAACATTATAAAAGTAAATAACATAAAAACACTCAGAAAATGAACATAAACTTATCTACACTTAGCACTTACTTCTATAAAATTTAAAAAAAATAACACTATCTCATAATATTTTTATCAACAGCTTTTTAATCTATTTTAACAATAGATTCTAAAACTTAAAATAATGACATTATAACTACAACAAATTTACATTTAACATAAATATTTGACTTGTGTAAAACATAAACGCATTTGTTTCTTTATCAACCTAAACCTAGTTACATACTTATTAACGACAATGTTTACTTCAACAATGTAAAAACAGAAAACACACAACAAAAGAAAAGCATTGCAAGAGTAAGACTAAGAGCGAGAATAGGAACAATAAAAGTCAAATGGAATATAAGTAATTAAAATACTCTACATATTATTTTAAAATTCGGGAATTGCTGACTGTTTTGAATTTGGCGGTCCCATCTCTATTAACGTACAACGCAAACATAAACGTAATTTACTTTTACCCTAGTCTAACTATTTCTATTACTATTAAACCGTGTACAGCAAGTGCGCTTCTCAATATAAAAACAAGAAGTGAGTCGTCGGAATGCTTGTTTCCCCGGTGTTCCTAGGCTCCAAACGGTGCTAGATGCCCATAGCACCTTGCCTATCCAATAAAAGACCTGAAGCAGCATCGCGCCCGCTTATAATTTCAGAAGGAAATTACCATCAGCAATAAAAACCAAACAACGCACAACGTCGCGCGACGCTTACTGATGGCGGAAGTTTTTGAGCAGGCATCGGGAGCGGATATCTGCTCCAAATCCTCACATTAGCGGCGGTACAATGTGGTAAAAAGTACCGGCTCTAGCGTGAAATCCACAAAATTTCACTAAAATACATATATCATAACACAAACAACCAAAGCTTCCAAATGGATAGCGTGATAGCAATCAGCTTGTATGTGATGTATCACGCTTCAACGGTCTCACTCAGAGCACCAGAACCCTCGCTGGGGGTGCTCCCACAGCCCAAAACCATATCCCCATGCTGTGAGATCAAAATCAAATCCATAATCAATAACCATATCACAACAACAAAACACCAGCCCGGGCGATCTTTCCCCAAAACCGTAAAACCCCAAATTTTCCAAAAAATTGCAAAACCCAATTCTATTCTCAATTTACTTTTTCTAAACACCCCGAGTATAACCCACATACATTATATCAAACACAAAACAACAATCATTTTAAAATTTACATTCACTCAAATCTTGCATTAAAACCTAAAACATTTTCATTTAAAACGAGGGAAAAATCAAAATACACTTATCTCTTATACTTAGCTGGCCAGCTGACATTGATAAAAATATGCATACTTACTCACAATTTCTCAATTCCCGACTGAACTAAACAACCACTTTCACAACCAAATCAAAATATTCATCTATTCTTATTTATGTTAATAATCATCTATTAACCCCCAATTTTCTCTTTTCGCGTCGTATTCC
This sequence comes from Ctenocephalides felis, assembly GCF_003426905.1. Classification (NCBI taxonomy): domain Eukaryota; kingdom Metazoa; phylum Arthropoda; class Insecta; order Siphonaptera; family Pulicidae; genus Ctenocephalides; species Ctenocephalides felis. The sequence goes on along the minus strand of NW_020537038.1, from coordinate 27,456 downwards.
TTCATACGCGAATTATTTCCTTTATTTCCTTGAATTCCTCACAAGGACATCTTTTTTTTTCTCAAAATCTTTTCCCCAACATCATTTTATCCCAACATTATTCTCAACGGTTATAAAGTATCGCCCAGTGCTCTCTGAGTGATGGAAAAGAAACACCAAAGTACAAACCAACGTCTCTACACTTGCTGTTAAACCGCCCTATTCTATCTCTATCTTCTAATTATTCATAAATTTCTTTACTCAAAATCCTATTCGTAGTTTTCTTCTCATTTTTCTAAGCAAACTACTTTTTTGCCACTATTATCTAAATTATTAAACGGATAAATTTTCTAATTATCAAACCGCATTTATCTGTCTCTAACAAAAATGTATTCTTATTATAACTTGTCTGATCGCGCATGCATTGCAAAAACGAATTTATAAATGTTACTTTTTCAATGATGAATTTACTTGCGAGAAGAAAAGCAGGTGTAATAAATAGAAAGGATAATAAAGAAACAACGACAAAATAAAATCATACGCATTTTTATTTAATATCTGTAAACCGACACAACCAAATATTTTAAATTTTAACAAATTATCAAATTATTCAAAAGTCCTTAATTTATGAGCTATTGTGTAACTTGCCCTTTTTTTCACTTTATTTTGTAATCCATCTTGATCATACAATTTGCTACCTATGCATTTACTACCTTTTTTTTTACCTATATATTCTTACTATTCTGAACTCTATTCTATATTATTACTATTCTTAACTCTATTATATCGGGGCGTGCATTAATTGTATAAAGGAGAAAAAAAACAAACAGTTTATAAACAAGTAATTACTTTTATATAATAAATCTCGTGAAAAACAAAGAAGCAACAGGAGTAATAAATAACAATTATATCAAAACTAATCTTACAGTTATTATAAAACGTTTGTAAACCGAATCGAGCATTGAACAAAAAAAAAAAAACAATTAGTATACAATCTAACTATTTGATCTATGTGTTAGTTATACGGTAACTCGCCATTATTGTTTTTCATCTACTTTCTCCTACTTTTGCCTATCTTTTTCGTAAATCCTAGCGACTTATGCATTCTTCCTTTTCGCTTATTAGGCTTTTTGCATTTCTTATACCTCCCTCTAGTCCTACTTGCATTTCTATTTGTCCCTTTGTCGCATTGCATTCGTCTTCCCTTACGTGTTGTACACGCCCCTTTTGCCGAATAATAGTTCCGTCTCACATGGACCGGACGCGCTCGCAAATTTATCTAACTAAGTATTACTACGTATCTATTAATTATCTCCTATTTTGCGATTATGATCTTACTGAATTATTATTATCCTTAATCCTTTATTCCTATCTATCTTATCTATATTTGACTAAACATGTGACTGCCGTCTTGTTGCGCTAATGGAATAATTGTAAAATAACATAACCGGTTGAATGAAAGGGACGAGAAACCTATGATTTTTTAACTGAAGACAATAAAATTTATTCGACGTTTCCTTTATCCATCTTTTCTACCGCGAAAACTAAATATCAATCATTAAGTACTAAACACAAACAATTCAACAATAATTCAAAAAACAAATTAATAATAAAAACAGCATCAAAGTATTTTTTAACAGTGACAACCATAAAAAAAAAACTATCAAATATAAAAATTAAATTTCTAATCCCATTTCACTATTGGCAGTATGAGCCGTATCGACCTTGATGTCAGTGGGCTCGACTGATTACAATTAGATCGGGGTGACTAAGTCCGCTCTAATTGAAAATCACCAAAGACATCCTGATCAATTCAAATGCATATCGAAAATCGGTGTCACCAAGAGCTTTCGCACTGAATTATATACAAGCTATCCAGGCGGTGGTGATCGACCTAACAAAAATTTGCCACAATTCAAATCCCTGTAAGCCGTTGCTTTCGACGCATTCCCAAACAAATATTCGGCACCTCATATGCACGGATGCGAATAACTCCGCAATTCTCAAAACTGCTCTAAATTTTGAGATAAAACAAATCATAATAAAAATACTCTAACGCAATAGCGCAAACAAAACTAAACTGAAAAAGAAATTCGCTCGTAATTTAAAAACAGCCACATGTATTCGAAAATAATTGTAAATCCCTGACTCAACAAAAAAAAAACATATATATATACAAAGACATCTTCCCTAATTTTAAAATATTTTTTACATTACACTTAAAACTATCTATGCAACGGAAAAAAAAAGCTTTTAGCCTTGCGTTGACATATAGGGACCAGCAGTTTGCAACACGAGAACGATGTCTGGACATTTTCGAACTCACATATACTAGCCACCCGCGTTGTGGCGTCTTAAAAACGTAGGGATGAAATGTTTACACAAAAAAAAAGACATAAATATTATCTTGCTGCGTCACTTAAATGTCTGTGATTTGAAATCGAATTCTAAGAGAAAATGACTTCAACGATATCTTACCCTTGCAATATGATATTTTAAAATAACTTTCTTTAAAATATTTACGACTATATATATAAAAAAAAAATAAACTCTACTCACAAGAACGATTTCCATGAAACAAAACTTAACTGTATAACATAACTTAATGTATCTGGCAATCATCATAAATTTTATATAAAAAAAAACAAATTATTTTATGTATTGGTGTTTACGAAAATGATTATGAATAACAGAATACGCTAAACAATCCTAATAATGTTCGTAATAAAAAAGATTCTAAATCTGTATAGAACAACATTTTTCTATACACTAATTATAATAATTTCGAATTTAAAATTTATATTCTAATAATCTTAATTTAAAATTATGGTAACTATAATTAACCTAGGAAACACGTATCTAATAGTACACGAACAAAAGCCTTTCCCAAAAAATCGAAATAAAACAAACCGCGCGACTGAACAAAAAGAAACATTAACGAACAAAAATACAAATACCATAAATAGATTCAGCATTTCAAAATTATTATAAAACAACTTTTAAATTTTACAAATTAAATAAATCTTCAAAATCCAAAAATCAAAATTCTAACAATTACTTGAACTACTTGATTATTCATTTTCGCGCCAACCAATTTCGCAAATTACGTTTACAATAACCCCAAAATACATAGAAAACCCCTTTGATCACACAACAACATTTCAATTTATATATACCGCTAAACATTATTTCAAATTGCACTATGTTTTCATAATTTTAAGTGTTCCAACAATCTTCTGTACACTCAACTATGATAACCAAGAGTTCAACGAATTACATAAATACCAATTTAATAATAACGCGTAATCAAGAAATGCCGAATCTCCGTGAACAATCAAACACCAAAATCGATAAATAAAAATAACTCGACACTACTGTAAACTTAAACAAAAGAAAAAATAACCGCGAATTAACTAACAATAAAATTATATTACCGAGATCGTAAGTACTACCGTCGATGGTGGACCAGAATGATTACCAAAATTATTTATGCTAATTTAATCATCTGATCGTTGAACCAACGAAAAGTAGTACCCGACGCTAGTCCACCATTTTGTCACGAATCTCCTTTTTATTTATTGTAAAACCCTTTTATTTATTATTTACTACCCTTGATTCATGCCCTAATTTACTATTGTTGTTACATTCGCGGTCTTTCTACACCCTTACCGTGACGTCGCGATCCTGTAAGAAACTGATTACTTTAAATACTACTAATGAAAAGGCGTTTGTTTGTTACTTAATTAACAAACCTATATTTAAACATAACAATCCCTTAATCTAAAACATTTCTTATTCTAACATGCAACTTATTCTAGACTTATCTTTAACCACGGCGCAACCAGTGTCCATCACATGTCCATACACGCATCACACTAATCACATTTCATAATTACACCAAGTCTTTCTTCGGTTTGGGGCAGCTTCCGATACGCTGCCCCCCATAACATTATTTTAACTTACATTATCACCAACATTAATTTGATAAAACATTGCGCGCACTGCCCCGCGCTCATCCCTTCGACTTATACTTAAGAACGGTATCTTTCGACCCGACACCCCTGAGGGCATACGATCGACTTTTTTGACTGTTAAAAGCAGACAACCACCTCAGCCTGCGGACACATTCCTCATCAGGGACATGGTTTACACGCATATAGGGAGAGGGGTAGTAATGTGTTATTTTACATCCGTGTGTGGGTCCTCACCCACACATTCGTAACAATATTTTATATCATACAGATTACCTCTGCGTAATCTTTATTTTTTTCTAACTTTATTCGTAATAATTATGATAATTACTAAATATTTTTGCTTCTTATTACAATTATAAAAAATTATTTTTCAAAAACGTTTCGAAGTTTGAAAATACTATAGAACCATCACATTATTGTTTTAAATAACAATACTCAATCCGATCTTAAATTAATGTAGAAAAATTATTTTTGGAGATTGTGCTAATTTAACACATCGGATACAGACAAAACAGTTTATTATAATAATGTAATATGATCTTTTGTGAGTTTTTGGTCTTTCTTACTCATAAGTTTGTTTTTGGTGAAAAGTACTCAATATACTAGATAGTGATAATGAATTAATTAAATTGGATATAATTTTGTTCAATTATTATTTAAAAAAATAAACTTATTGTTTTATTTTATTGTTTTTATTGTTTAGTTGAATATAGTTGTAGTTGTATATACATTTTTTTATATTTGTACTAGTAACTTTCAATTTTGTTTACTTTTGTTTAAGATAATAAAAATACCGGTAATTTACCGGTATTCCGGTTTTAAAATGAAAAATTACCGAAGTACCGGTTTTGAAATTTTCTATCGGTATTGCATTCCCTACTACTGATCCTTCTAATGAACTATCTTATGCATTCTGACACAAAAATTTTAATTATGTGAAATAGAATAAACCAGTTTGATTTGGCGTTTATATACTGTGATTTCGTACAAAATGCTTTATGTTACACATACCGAGAAGTTTTAGTAACTTGCCTTAAGGCAATATGCCATTCACACCTAGCAGTTTTACATCACATTTTAATAATGAAAAAAAAAAGGTTTTCTTATCCACATTTATATATAATTTTAACAAAAATTGTAAAAACTCTTCTTTACATTTGTCTGGAATCCTTGTAATCATAATACTATTAATGATGGTGAGAATAATTTGTAACCCTAATTAACTTCCCGTAGGGTAAGTTATTGTAATGGGTGGAAAATCGAAATTGAAAATTTTTACATTTCTTGATGTTCTGAAGGTTTCTGAACATTTTGGCATACCTCAGAAAAAGTGGATGTGTGTGTGTGTGTATGTATGTATGGATACAAATTTCCAGTCACGCATCAACCAATTCGGGCGCACGGATCAACCGATTTGAATCGTTCGAAAAACATTCGATTCTTATTGATAGGGAGATGAGCTGATTAATTTTTGGCAAAGGCAGGCCCAGCAATTACGGAGATAAAGAGCAAAGAGTGCCGAAAATAGAAATCGAGTTTTTGAGAGAACGGAGCATCTGATTTGAATGTTCTAAAAAACATTCAATTAGTAATGATTGGGACAAGTGATTGTCAGATTTTGGCAAAGGCAGGCCCAGCCATTTTGAAAATACGGAGCTAAATGTGCAAAAAATGGCAGTTTTTGAGAGAACTAAGCGTCCGATTTAAATGATTCAAAGAACTTTCTGATTGTCTTAACAAAATAATTGATTTTGGAAAAAAAAAATTTTTGTTTCAACTTTTTTCTTTCAAAAAAAAATTTTTTATATATCGAAAATAAATCAGATTTTATTTTTAATTCTGACTAAAGTTCTAATATATTTTAAACAAATAATTTTAACTTCGCAATTCAGTTTATATAATTCTTATAAATATTAGACCATGTTACAATATTTTGAACTATAATTGTGGGGTTGTTGTATCACTCATGTGCAGTGGCGTAACTATAGGGTGGCGTGGGTGGCAAAATGCCACGGGCCCCCGACCTAAGGGGGCCCCGGCCCGAGAAACCGTGGACTCAGAAATACATTTTTACATTGTACATAAATTCACTTGAAACTTATATTTTATATTTTTTAAGTTCAAAGTCGGAGTTAATTATTCAGCCAGGCTTGCATCGAACTTACATTCGACCGAATATTTAATTAGTTAAAAGCAAAGGAGTCGCCGTCATTCAGCGAATTGTGTTTTATCTTTTATGAGATAAATGGCTGCGATCGATCTGCATTTGAAAATCTTTAGTTTATATAATATGATATCAAAAATAAATGAAAGAATCTATCATTGTGTATATAATAACTTAAACGTTGTCAACTTTTAAGATAAAAAACAAACACGTGAAGAACTCTTTTCTCAATATCAGGGACGTAGCACGCCTTCGCGGGGCCTCTTATCAAAACTTGTTGGGGGCCCCCTTAAGAAGAAATTTTTTATCACAAAATATAAAAATACATGATATTTGAAAAATAGTTATTTATCATTATAATTATTTATCTATCTAATTTTCTATAATTTTCTGAATTTTTCATAAATGATTTCAGATAAAAATATTCTCACCTTATCTTTTTTCGAAAAACTGAATTATTAAGTGATCTTTAGATTTTCTAAAGTTTCTGCCTCTAGGAACAATAGTGACAAGTCTAGTAGACATTTCTGTCCAAAAGTTTTTACGTATTTTCTTTTTAGTTTTAATTTTGAATGTCATCGTATTCGTGAAGTACATACCATTTTTCAAATATTTTGCAGCAGAAATAAATTCTCTTAAAGCATTAGCTTACAAGTTGAACTTCAATGCCGCTCGATAACTACGTTCAAGTTATTTAATTTTATATAAACCATTGTTTTGCTTTAGATTTTTCATCAATTTCTGCTTACGCTCGTTGGGCCCTGCTTTTTTTTTTATATACTTTATTTAATAGCGATCAGAATTTACAAAAATTCTATAAGCTATTATGCTTATGTATAAACTCACTCACACAGTAAACATACTCACACACAGTCATACACACACACATAATAAATTGGCTGAATTTTAAAGATTTCAATAGCTGCCACTCCATCGAGTGGTCAGCTAATCTGGCTGAGGTAATAAAGGCTAGGTCTGGTCTTTATTGATCAAACTTTAAATCAATTGGGACTTTTCTTTTGAGCCTCCTAAATCGGGGTTCTTGAAGTAGATGTTTAACTATGTCATTACGATGTGATTCTAACTTCTCGAAATGGCGATGACTGGTACTGGTAATAACATCTTTCACAAATGGTATTTTCAAGTCGTCATGAATGGTTTTATTGCTGACATACCATGGTGCGTTCACGATCTGCCTCAAAATTTTTGATTGTGCTCGTTGGATTGCATCAATGTGGGATTTTCTTGCACATCCCCATAATTCCACACCATAGGTCCATATTGGCTTTATTATTGTTTTATATATTAATAGTTTGTTTTCAATAGGCAATTTTGATTTGTTACCTAAGAGCCAATAGAGTTCTTGAGCTCTATTTTTCACTAGAGCTATTTTTGATAGTATATGTTGCTTCCAGGTTAGTTTGCTATCTAATATCATCCCGAGATATTTTGTTGAGTGTTTAACTGGAATTGTCTTATCATGAAATTGAACTGCTGGGCAAGAAGATTTGTTGAGTGTGAATATTACATGAGTTGATTTATTATCATTAATTTTTATACGCCATTTGCTAGTCCATTTTTCAATGACTCTTAGATGACTCTGGAGCCTTCTCGATGCAACAACTGGATCAGGATCGGAAGATAGAATAGCAATATCATCGGCAAATGTTGCAGTTATTAAATTTTCATCTGTAGGAAAATCGCTAGTATAGAGCAGGTATAGATATGGACCCAGTACACTTCCTTGAGGGACTCCTGCTTCAACCAAGCAGGCTGATGAAGTTTCCATATTCACTTTAACTTTAAACCGTCTATTTTGAAGATACGATTCCAACAATTTATGATACACAATTGGGCCCTGCTTAAATTTAAATTTTTGATAGCGGTAACGGTACCTACTTTAATAGATTAGTACTATAAAAAAAACTTTTGTTCAGATTCTGAACCATTTGCCAGGGAAATTTTGTTTTCGATCAATTTTCAGAGGCGGAATAGAAAATTCTTCGGAATAGACACTTTTACGCAACTGAAAGCAGTAACAAAAGATTTTATTTACTAAGTAGCTTATGGAAGTTGACATTTTATTTTTATTTAATTTTGAATAGGAGTAGAGTTAACTATTGTTTCTTCAAGAAGAAGCTAGATGACAAATATCTCCATCTTCGTTAAAAAAAATCGTCCAAAAGGTATTGAAACGGATTGGATTTCCGAGAAAATGAATACTTTTCAATACTGTTACTAACCAGGGGTGTTGTTTAAAACATAAGTTTTCATAAAGATTACAGTAAAAAAAAGAAATTGTTAATGGAAGGTTATGTAATAATTAAATTTATGAAAGTGGTATTTTTTAAATTTTTATTAAAAAAATACGTTTAATTTAATAAAAATTATTAGGCGTCCTCATGCATTATTCTCATATTTAATTCGTTATCAATGAGTTTTAAACAAAATATACAATCTACACGTTATAATTCTCTGTATTGTATATCTTCCTATGATTGATAGGATCGTATTTATTTATTATTTCATTATAACGAAAATTTACATACCAAATCATCGAGTGATATAATATATATAAATATATATTATATAATAGTTATATATTATATAATATATAATAGTTTGATTATCAATGACAATAGTAGTCTCGTTGATGGATGACCTCTTTCTTAGAAATCGAAATCGATATTGCGTTTTGAATATTGTTTATGCTCAGTTTTATATCTAAATTGAATTAACATTTTTCTTTCTAGTATATTTCAAGTATATTTTGTGTCATACAACATTATCTGTATTTTCAATACAAATACTGTTTTCGAAATCGAAAACGAAAAGTTATCTAAAAGAGCAGTTTTTTTATTTCGAATTTTAAAATTTCAGTTGATGTAATATGTATTTCTGATAATATTTTCTACTCATTTATTTTATTAACTTCCCGTAGGGTAAGTTATTGTAATGGGCCGAAAATCGGAATTGAAAATTTTAACATTTCTCGACGTTTTGAAGGTTTCTGAACGTTTTGGCATACCTCAGAAAAAATGGATGTGTGTGTGTGTGTGTATGTGTGTGTGTGTGTATGTATGTATGTATGGATATAAATTTCCAGTCACGTTTTAGGGCGCACGGATCAACCGATTTGAATGGTTCAAAAAACATTCGATTCCTATTGATAGGGAAAAGAGCTGATTAGTTTTTGGCAAAGGCAGGTCCAGCCGTTTCGGAGATACGGAGCAAAGAGTGCAGAAAATAAAAATCGAATTTTTGAGAGAACGGAGTATCCGATTTGAATGATCTAAAAAACATTCAATTAGTAATGATTGGGAGAAGTGTTTATTAGTTTTTGGCAAAGGCAGGCCCAGCCATTTCGAAGATACAGAGCTAAATATGTAAAAAATGGCATTTCTTGAGAGAACTAAGCGTCCGATTTAAATGATTCAAAGAACTTTCTGCTTGTCTTAACAAAATAATTGATTTTGGAATAAAAAATTTTGTTCCATTTTTTTTTTTTTTTTTAGTTTTTTTGTATATCGAAAATATTTCAGATTTTATTTTTAATTCTAACTATAGTTCTAATATACTTTTCAAATAATTTCAACTCTGCAATTCAGTTTATATAATTCTTATAAATATTAGACAATGTTACAATATTTATAATAATCTATTTGAAAACATTCAAAATTTTTCGAACATTTTGTTACGGTATGGGAAGTTTCAGCAATTTGCCTAAAGGCACGATGCCATAATTGCCTCAAGACAGAATTCCACTTACAGCTAGTTTTTTTTTTGTTGTGCGTTTTTGCAAAATTTTGGCTGTAGATTGTGGAATAGTTTTTGTAACTAAGCATAGTATTAGGAAGTTTTATAGTATTGGCTTTTAAAGTACATGTGATGCATTAGAAGCAACTACAGGACATTTTATCAGTTTTTGCAAAATATCCTTAAACTTTATTAGAAGACATATATATTGTTATATATCAGTGAAAAGATAATCATGCAACAACATCATGCAACAACAACAGCATTTTGCTATATTAAAAATAATTTTAAAAAATACTTAAACTTTGACGTTAATTCTACAGTCCACGTAAGAGAACCAAAGGACATTTTTTCAGTATTTGCAAAATATTTGAAAACTTTGTTAGAAGGCATATATACTATTATACATTAATGAAAAGATAATAAAATTATCTACAACATCATGCACAACAACAACATGTTGCTATATTGAAAATAATTGAAACAAATACTCAAAGTTTGTGGTTAATTCTGCAGTCCACATATTGGGTCCAAAGGACATTTTTTCAGTTTTTGCAAAATACCTTAAAACTTTGTTCAACAACACATATAATATTATATACCACTAAAAACCCAATAAAATTTTGCACCCACCCACATCTATATATTATCATTCCAAAAACAATTCTCCTAATTATTTATATTATTATTATAATCAATTCTAAGATGTCTCCACCAGTCTGTATATTTATTATCTCAGTTCATATTTATATTATCTATATGTTCCATTTCCATTTTTAATTGTATATTTATGTAAAAAGACTCAAGTGGAAAGTGTTTTGATTTTTTTCAAAGGAAATAATAAGGTTTTTTCATTAAAGGTCGTAAACTACTCGAATTTATTGGCTCGCGACATCGACTAATAAACATGTTTAGAAAACATTTCGAAAAATACTGTGAGAAATATTTAAGTTTTTAGTTTTTGAATTAAATGATAAAGTTTTTTTTAAAAATGATTTTTGGATTGAAAAGCTGATGAAATTCTGTATAAGGTGGTGTTGTTCAATATTGTGTTGTTTGAATAAAAGTAATTTTAAAAAATCCATCAATTGGTAAAACAATTTTGAATAATTCATGAATTTCAGGAATTTTTTTATATTTTTGAAAATTTCACAAAGTTTATGCTTGGATACATATATGTTGTTATATATAATTGGAAATATGATAAAATTTTACATCACATGGCGTTATTCAAATATTGTGTTATTGGGTTAAATATAATTTTAACTAGCTGTAAGTGGAATTCTGTCTTGAGGCAATTATGGCATCGTGCCTTAAGGCAAATTGCTTGAACTTCCCGTACCGTAACGAAATGTTCGAGGAATACTGAATGTTTTCAAATAGATTATTATAAATATTGTAACACTGTCTAATATTTATAAGAATTATATAAACCGAATTGCAGAGTTGAAATTAATTGTAAAGTTTATTAGAACTATAGTCAGAATTAAAAATAAAATCTGAAATATTTTCGATATACAAAAAACTAAAAAAAAAAAAATAAAAAAAAAAGTAGGAATTTTTTTTCCCTAAAATCAATTATTTTGTTAAGACAAGCAGAAAGTTCTTTGAATCATTTAAATCGGACGCTTAGTTCTCTCAAAAACTGCCATTTTTTACAAATTTAGCTCCGTATCTTCTAAATGGCTGGGCCTGCCTTTGCCAAAAACTAATAAACACTTCTCCCAATCATTACTAATTGAATGTTTTTTAGATCATTCAAATCGGATACTCCGTTCTCTCAAAAATTCGATTTTTATTTTCTGCACTCTTTGCTCCGTATCTCCGAAACGGCTGGACCTGCCTTTGCCAAAAACTAATCAGCTCTTTTCCCTATCAATAGGAATCGAATGTTTTTTGAACCATTCAAATCGGTTGATCCGTGCGCCCTAAAACGTGACTGGAAATTTGTATCCATACATACATACATACACACACACACATACACACACACACACATCCATTTTTTCTGAGGTATGCCAAAACGTTCAGAAACCTTCAAAACGTCGAGAAATGTTAAAATTTTCAATTCCGATTTTCGGCCCATTACAATAACTTACCCTACGGGAAGTTAATAAATAGTATAAAAATCTTAATAAAATTTGGTAAAATCTAGTGATATAATAATGTTATGTTACTATATTAGATATAGCTAAAATATTTAGACAAACTTTAATGTTAACGTAATTAAAAATAAATTATACTTAGAGTAAACCGTGAAGAGCATATGAAAGGAAGGGCCATTTTTCCAGTTTTTATAAAATATCTTAAAATTTTGTTTAAATAAATTTATATTATTATATATTATTAGAAAGGCATGAAAATTCGCTATAACTTTGTTAAACATCAAAATTATATTGTTATATTAAAAATAAGTGAAATTAATCCCAATACTTTGGCTATACTTTAACAAATAGCCCGAGGACATTTGTTTGTTTTTTGACAAATATTTTCAAATTTTTATTTGCAAACATATATGTAAATTTGAAGTATAAAAAACTTAATAAAAACGTACAAAATTAACCTATAAAATAATAAAATTCACCTATATTAAGCCAAATTTTATTAGATTTTCAAAAATACAAATAAACATTACTAACTTTTATAAAAATTTAGAGAAATTTGTTAAAAACTAAAAAACAGCCATAAACAAATATAATATTTAATATAAGTCCTAATTTTAGATTTTTTTTAAAATTATTTTTATAATAGCGACTACTGTATATTATTTTACTAATTTTAACTAAATTTTATCTACTTTCCATAAATATAACTAAACATATATCAATTCTTTCAAAAATTTTGCAATATTTACCAAAAACTAAAAACATAACCTAAAATTGTCCTTATTGTTTAATACTTGCCTGAAGTTAGGCATTTTTTTTATAAAATTTTGATCAAAGCAACATTTTTATATTATTTATACTGAAGAGATATTAATTATGGGTTCTCTTCTTGATATGTAAAAACAAACACTTTTTAAGATTTATAGATTTTATTTTAAATTGTAACTTACATTATTGGGTGTTGATAATTTTAATCTGTACTTGTTGGCGGTTCAAACATAACTAACTCCCGCTCCATAATAATCAGTTTTTACCTGATTCGACCCTTATTGTCGGATAAGGGTCGATTTATAAAAGTTTTATATAAATGGTACCAACATTTTAATGAAAATGTGTTAAACATAAAATATTATAATAAATACATAATAGTTCTTAACACCTCCCTTGCAAAAATAAAGCCGTCCTCGGCAAAGAAAAATTAATTTTACCACTTTAGAATACAAAATACTTATTAAAATATTATAAACATTTACAATAATATAAGGGTTAACATATCAAAGATTTAAAAATTTTATTAAATAATTTATGAAATTTAAACTTAACATATTGCTATTTACACTTCATTATAAACTAACTCGACTAACATTACTATCCTATGATTTTTATTATTGATGCACTTGTCCTATGATTACTTCAATTATTTTATTTTGACTGTTTGATAAAGATTGCAAAAATCAGGGGTCTTTTAATCATTTTCTGTAAATTTTTTCAGTTTATTGTTATGAACTTGTACCGGCTTATTATGAACTAAAATTGTACTATTAATATTATCGGAATTTAAAATTTTAAAAGGCCCTTTCCATAATGATAAAAGTTTTTTACACCTCCGCGGATATGGAGTTTCGTCTCTTAGAAGAACAAAATCATCAACTTCGAAAGTTTGCGGATTTAAATTTTGATCATAATGTAATTTAGTTTGTTCCTTACTATGTATTAAATTTTCACGAGCAAGTTTGTTAGCATGTAGCAATCTGGATTTCAATTCATGAGCATAAGTGTCGTAATTATATTGATAATTGTTAGATTTTGTTAAAGACAAAGGTAACTCTATTTTTCTACCAAATAGCAATTCGAAAGGCGTGTAGTTGATTGCGTCATGAATAGTGGTGTTATGAATAAAAACGGCATACTTAATGCACCTATCCCAATCGGTTTGAGTTTTATTAATATATGTTCTTAAATTTTGTACATAATCCCTATGTATCCTCTCGCATGAGCCATTTGACTCTGGCCTATATGGAGAAGTTGTTATTTTTTTTATTTTTAATAATTTGCAAACATCTTTAAATAAGTTGCTGGGTAACGTAGATGCCTGATCGGACAATATTTCTTTCGGAAGACCGAACTTTAAAACAATTTCTGATACAACTGCCTCTGCAACCGTTGCGCTCTCTTGATGAGGAATTGGTATTGCGCCCGCAAATTTAGTGAGATCGCAAATGTATGTTAAGAGGTATTTATTTTCCGACTCAGAAATTGGATATGGACCACATATGTCAATGCAAACTTTTTCAAACGGTTCTCTAGCGGTAGTTGTAATTACTAAGGGTTGTTTAGTTAATCTAGATATTATATTTTTTTGGCATTCCGTGCATTTGTTGACGTACTCTTTTATTTGTTTCCGCATTTTCGGCCACTTATAGATATTTCTAATTCTATTAAATGTTTTTTTATGTCCAAAATGTCCTCCCGTTAGTTGAGATTTATGAAATTGTTCTAAAATTTTATTTATTTCCTCTGTGGTTAAATCGTCAATTAATTTATAGCGGGTTGTCAACACGCATCGCGGCTCGTCAACACGCATCACACGTTACTGGACAGATTGGCCCATATAGTGACAGCACTGAGAAAAACAAAAGGAAATTCAAGTGTCAGATCGTATTGCCAAAATGTATAATTCTTGAAACCTTTCTTTTCAATTATAAATAAGAAAATACCAATCACATTTTATTAACGATAAATATGACAACACATAGTGTCGTGGATATTAATCATATATAAAATAAACGAAATATAAATAATATTTTATAAAATTTATTATGACTACAATTGGTATTTCTACAATATGGACCGAGCCTGCATATTTTGGTGACCCCGAGAGTGAACAAGTAACACACATTTCGCAAGAAGGTAAGAAGATCAAGTCATTTTTAGAAGTAACAAAATAAATTGAAGTCTCAAGAACAATCAAGAAAAGAATTTTTAAAAATATAAATAATTATTATAAATGGCTCACAACTGCCATAACTCGCATTCTAAGCATACAATTGAGACTCCGACCACGAGAGAGCACTTCAAGATAAACAACAACACGTGCTCAATAAATCACTTATTATCCTGGTAAATAAGTCGATTATAAGCACCATGGCAACAGACAGGGAACATCAAACCAATTTGGCAACCGCCATATATAACCAGCAATGGGCCACATACACTCAACCGCTAACTCACCAGCGAAGGGCCACGTAAGTAATCAACAAACTCAACAAGCCAACACGGCATTCAAAACGGCCACGGCCACAAACAAATAAAATTTATCACACAATCTCAACCAAAAGAAATTTACAAGGAAGTTCAAGAATGGCAGTCAGAGATACGAAACAATCTTTTTCATTAGGGCGGAGTGATATAGCGGGTTGTCAACACGCATCGCGGCTCGTCAACACGCATCACATGTCTACTGGACAGATAGGCCCATATAGTAACAGCACGGAAAAAAACAAAAATAAATTCAAGTGTCAGATCGTATTGCCAAAATGTATAATTCTTGAAACCTTTCTTTTCAATTATAAATAAGAAAATACCAATAACGTTTTATTAATGATCAGTATGACAACACATAGTGTCGTGGATATTAATCATATATAAAATAAACGAAATATAAATAATATTTTATAAAATTTATTATGACTACAATTGGTATTTCTACAATATGGACCGAGCCTCCATAAATTTATCATGGTAAATTTTAACTTGTATATCAGTGTTTTTGAAAATATAGCGTATCAACATTCTTAAATTTTCTGAGGAAATGTGACAAAAACTTTTAAATTGAATAGGAGAAGGAATAGCAATTAATTTTAGATTTTGTTGAATTAAATATGTTCTTAAGTTATATAAGCAATGGAAAAAGTCTTCGAGAGAAGGTTGAGAGTTCATATTATTTACAATTGAATAAAAAACAAGCTTTTGACCAAAATTCATGGTGAAATATTGATGCTTTTTATATTTATCGAGATATTCGTTAAAGTTCGTATGCTGAAAGAAATCTAAGTAATAGTTTAATTTTTCATCGGATGGTTAATTTTTTATTACAAATAATAAGGCATTTTCTTTGTTTGCAACAGAAGTTAAAAATTTTTCATTTGATTCTTGGATATTATTTTTAATTATAACTGATGAACTAATGTTCATCATCAGTTAATTCTTCTATATTAAACACAACTTTATCTGATCATTTCGGCATTTTTCTTAGTATACCACAACACCGTGACATTATACCTAAACAATATAAATATATCAGACGATTTAGTAATTCAAATAAAATTATATTTTTACATTTACTTAATAAGGAAAGATGGAATTCTGTAACAACTGCTTGTGATGGTATTTCAAGTTTTAACAATTTTATATCTATTCTCTACAATAAATTTAATATTGCATTTCCATATATAAAGTCATCATGTAACAATAACAGGGCAGTTAATCCATGTTTTTGGCAAACAAAAGGCATCTTAATTTCTTTTAAAAAACTGAAACTGCTTGAAATACTATATAAATATAATAGTGATATCGGTTTTATTGAATATTTTTTAAAATATAAAGATATTTTTAATAGCGTAGTTGATTTAGCCAAAATTAAATACAACGATAGTTTGATAAAATGTTCTGGCAATAAACCAAAAACTATATGGTCACTGATTAAATCTGAAATCGATATTGGCAAGCATGATCAACAAATTGATTTTCTTACTATTAATGATGTAAAGATTTATGAACCCCAAACCATAGTTAACGAGTTTAATAATTTTTTCGTAAATGAAGCAACTATTATTACGTCAGTACTTACAAATGTAAATAACATTCGCGTCATTAGTGTACCTTCTCTAATTTTTACAGGATCGTCTGACACTATTTATCTTTTTGCGGTAACTCTAGATGAAATTTCAGAAGCATTTCTTAGCCTTAAAAGTAATTTTAGCTCAGGCCCTGATGAAATTCCCAGTTTTATATTGAAAGAATTTCATTCAAATTTCGCTGAGCCATTCTTATTAGGTATTAATAAATTAATTTGTGATGGGGTCTACCCACAGCACCTTAAGATATCAAAAATTCGCCCCCTTTTTAAAAAAGGTAAACGTGATTTAATAAATAATTACAGACCCATTTCCCTACTTAACTCACTTAACAAAGTTTTCGAAAAAATTCTGTTTAAAAGATTTTTATATTTTTTCAATAAGCACAAAATATTCTACCAAAATCAACATGGGTTTCGCAAAGGACATTCAACGTCCCATGCTCTTTTTGACCTCACACGCGGTATTATTGAATCCTTTGAAAATAACAGTTATTGTGTGGCGGTATTTTGTGACTTGTCCAAGGCCTTTGACTGCATTTCTCACGAAATTTTGCTTAATAAATTAGAACGATATGGTATCAGAGGAAAGGCACATTGCTTGGTCAAGTCGTATCTTAATGACAGATCACAATGTGTTCATTTAAATCGAAACGGGGTAACATTTGTTTCTAACAATATGGATTTAAAGATGGGGGTTCCACAAGGGTCTGTGCTAGGACCACTTCTTTTCCTTATTTATATAAATGACCTGCCCCAGTGTACTAATCTGTGTGACTTCATCTTATTTGCAGATGATACATGTTTAGTCATTAAAGCAAAAACTCACGAACAACTATTAAAAAAACTCAATAATGTCATGCTCTCAGTTTCCAATTGGTTTCAAAATAATAATCTTGTATTGAATAATAACAAAACGAAATTAATTTCTTTTAATAATAATAATAAAATTTGTCGAGATATTTCCCCGTACATCTTTAATAATAACACTTATGAGTTTTTGAATAATACAAAATTTCTTGGTATAAATATTAGTAACAATATGAAATGGGATCATCACATTATTAACACTCTGAATCCTAAATTATCAAAAACCTGCTTTATGCTTCGTAATTTAAAAATGAAAGTAAGCAAGGAGAGCCTTTTCACTATTTATTACTCATATTTTTATTCTAATGTAATTTACGGCATTCAATTTTGGGGGTTTTCACCGTTACTAACATCAGTTTTTCAATTACAGAAAAAAGCAATCAGAGTTATGTTTTCCCTTTCGTCCACTACATCTTGTCGACCTTTTTTCCATGAGCACAAGATTCTACCTGTTCCATGCATTTTTCTCCTAATCACCCTCTGTTTTATAAAAAATAATGGTAACCTGTTTAATTTAAGCCCAAATCCCGAATGTATTTATCATGACACAAGACATAAACTTGTAAAA
Source organism: Ctenocephalides felis (assembly GCF_003426905.1). Classification (NCBI taxonomy): domain Eukaryota; kingdom Metazoa; phylum Arthropoda; class Insecta; order Siphonaptera; family Pulicidae; genus Ctenocephalides; species Ctenocephalides felis. The sequence continues at coordinate 9,185 of NW_020537038.1, read as the reverse complement.
GGTCCCACTTTGAAATTTGCCTCTACATTTAATACCTTAGATGGTCTGGGCATAATGCTTTACAATAAGCTGCCACTAGGTATTAGAGAAGTTGATAATAAGAAATTTTATAAACTACTCAACACATTTTTTAAAGAGCAAGTTTTTTACTCTATTGATGAGTATTTAAATTATAATTTTCAGTAATCTATTCTGTGAAAATTAGAATAAGATTTTAAGTGAACATTTGTTTTTTGTAAATTATATTTCATTTAATATAGTATGTTATCTATTAATTTTAGTTATGTACCATTGATATCTATAATTGTACAATTGTGCTGTATAAATAAATAAATAAATAAATGGTATTTAAAAAATTTTCAAAGTTAATTTCTTGATCTACGCGGACAAAATGTCAAAAGTGACATTTGAACTGCATTGGCAGAAATATCATTATTAGTAGTATCTAAGGCTAGTTTTTGTAAATCGAAGAAAGATCTAGATAAGCTATCGGCATTGGTGTTAGATTTTCCTGATTTATAAATTATTTCAAATTCGTATTCCTCTATAAAAAGGTAGATGAGAGGCATGTGATCTGTATATAATTTAAAGGGTTTGCCATATAAATAAGGTCGAAAATGATTTATACTCCAGACTATGGCTAGCAATTCTTTATCTAATGTGGAATTGTTCTTTTCGGATGAATGTAAAGTCCGAGATGCGTACGCAATAGGCAAATCCTTTCCATCAACTTTTTGCGATAAGATTGCGCCTAATGCAAAACCGCTGGCGTCTGTAGTTAAAGAAAACTCTCTGTCAAAATCAGGATATTGTAGTAAAGGGGAATTGATTAGCCTATTTTTTAATTCGTTAAAAGCCTTCTCGCACTTATCAGTCCAAACAAATTTTACGTCTTTTTTCAATAATTCTGTTAAAGGTAATGCAATTTGCGAGTAATTTTTAATAAATTTGCGATAGTTAGATAAGCCTAAAAATATTTTAATTTCTTTCTGGTTAGTAGGAGAAGAAAAATTTTTTACTGCGGCGATTTTTTGTGGATCGGGAGAAACTCCGTTAGAGCTAATAATGTGACCTAAATATGCTATTTCATGTTTCAAAAAATGACATTTTTCAGGTTGTATTTTTAAATTATGCTGTCTCAATTTTTCGAATACTTCTGTTAGTTTATTATTGTGTTCGTCAAGCGTTTTATTTACCGTAAATTATAATGTCTTCCATGTAAACTAAAGTTTTTAACTTCCCGTAGGGCAAGTTATAGTAATCGCAAAAAAATCGAAAATGAAAATTTTTGCATTTCTCGACGTTTCAAAAGTTACTGAATATTTTGGCATACAGAAACGCGAAAGCTTTACGGTGTACTAATTGTAACCATAATAATCATACTAGTTTCAGAATCGCCCGAGTTATCTTGAACGATTTCGAGGGAATCACGATCTAAACATGTATAAATATATATAAAATCACCCTGAACGGTGGATCACTTGGCTCGTGTGTCGATGAAGAACGCAGCTAATTGCGCGTCGACATGTGAACTGCAGGATACATGAACATTGACATTTCGAACGCACATTGCGGTCCTCGGATACTGTTCCCGGACCACCTCTGGCTGAGAGTCGTATAACATTACCAGTATGCCGCTTGCTTTAAACGGCTTGCCGGCGAATTATGGAGTTTCGCGTATATGCGTGCTCTTAAATAATTCACTCAACGTGTGAGCCAGTCCACTTTGCAACATCGGACATTTCCGTTCGTTGACGTTCTGTGGGATTACGGCGGGTTGTGTGTCCTAGAGATTTTATATTCTTGCGACCCTCCCGATAACCGGAAACCCGAACTCTTCGAAATGCGGTTTCGTTCCGGCAAATTTGGACGATTCAAAGGTTCCTCGTCGATTTTGTGTGCGTTTGCTTACTAACGTTTGCGAGCACATCATAATCATAATACGACCTCAGAGCAGATGAGATTACCCGCTGAATTTAAGCATATTACTAAGCGGTGGAAAAGAAACTAACTAGGATTTCCTTAGTAGCGGCGAGCGAACAGGGAAGAGCCCAGCACTAAATCCCGCGGCCGGAGACGGACGCTGGGAAATGTAGTGTTAGGGAGGATCCGATTATCTCGGTGCGTTGCGGCGAGTTCAAGTCCATCTTGAATGGGGCCATTTACCCATAGAGGGTGCCAGGCCCGTAGCGACCGTTGCGCGTATCGAGAGGATCTCTCCTCAGAGTCGAGTTGCTTGAGAGTGCAGCTCTAAGTGGGTGGTAAACTCCATCTAAGGCTAAATATGACCACGAGACCGATAGCAAACAAGTACCGTGAGGGAAAGTTGAAAAGAACTTTGAAGAGCTAGTTCAAGAGTACGTGAAACCGTTCAGGGGTAAACCTGAGAAACCCGAAAGATCGAAAGGAGAGATTCAATGTTATCGTTGTCTTCCATTTAGTGGCGTGCGATTGACCGGGATTCGTCCCGCGATACGCCGTTGGTTTATGTGTCAGGCGGCCTTGGCATGCACTTCTCTCTCAGTAGGACGTCGCGACCCGTTTGGTGTCGATCTACGACCGCGGCGGTATCCTGTCACGAATTTATTCGCGCCAGACCCCGCGTGCTCCGCCCGACTGCCAGACGGTATAAATGATATGGTATAGGGTCGCTTTTAAGCGTTCGGCCGGTTGCAAGCACGGACGGTTATTGGCCGTCGGACCTAGTCCAGCATCGATGCCGCCTCGAGCTGTTAGCTACCGTGTTCTCGAACGGACAATATTACCGGTCAGCGATGCTATTGCTTTGGGTACTTTCAGGACCCGTCTTGAAACACGGACCAAGGAGTCTAGCATGTGCGCCAGTCATTGGGAAATACAAAACCTAAAGGCGCAATGAACGTAAAGGTTTGCTTAAGTAAACTGAGGGATGACGAACCGCATCTACGGATGCGTGCTTGCAATCCCGAGGCGTCTCACTCTCATTGCGAGAAGAGACGCACTCAGAGCGTACACGCTAGGACCCGAAAGATGGTGAACTATGCCCGGTCAGGTCGAAGTCAGGGGAAACCCTGATGGAGGACCGTAGCGATTCTGACGTGCAAATCGATCGTCGGAACTGGGTATAGGGTCAAAAGACTAATCGAACCATCTAGTAGCTGGTTCCCTCCGAAGTTTCCCTCAGGATAACTGGCATTCGATGAGCGAGTCTCATCCGGTAAAGCGAATGATTAGAGGCCTTGGGGCCGAAACGACCTCAACCTATTCTCAAACTTTAAATGGGTGAGATCTCTGGCTTGCTTGAATATTTGGAGATTTGGATCATAGTGCCTAGTGGGCCATTTTTGGTAAGCAGAACTGGCGCTGTGGGATAAACCAAACGCCGAGTTAAGGCGCCTAAACGACGCTAATGGGATGCCATGAAAGGCGTTGGTTGCTTAAGACAGCAGGACGGTGGCCATGGAAGTTGGAATCCGCTAAGGAGAGTGTAACAACTCACCTGCCGAAGCAACTAGCCCTGAAAATGGATGGCGATGAAGCGTCGTGCCTGTACTCGGCCGCCAAGGCATGAGAAACGTTCATAATAGTTTGTTTTGACGCCCTGGTGAGTAGGAGGGTCGCGGTGGTGTGCGCAGAAGGGTTTGGGCGTAAGCCTGCCTGGAGCCGCCATCGGTGCAGATCTTGGTGGTAGTAGCAAATACTCCAGCGAGGCCCAGGAGAAATCCTATGTTGATGTCGGTGTATTTTATTTTGAATAAAATTTCACACCCATCGGGCGAAAGGGAATCCGGTTCCTATTCCGGAACCCGGCAGCGGAACCGTTTACAAGTCGGGCCCTCGCAAGAGAGTTCGTCGGGGTAACCCAAAATGACCTGGAGACGCCGTCGGGAAATACGGGAAGAGTTTTCTTTTCTGTATGAGCGTTCGAGTTCCCTGGAATCCTCTAGAAGGGAGATAAGGTTTGGAACGCGAAGAGCACCGCAGTTGCGGCGGTGTCCGTATCTTCCCCTCGGAACTTGAAAATCCAGGAGAGGGCCACGGTAGGTGTCGCGCCGGTTCGTACCCATATCCGCAGCAGGTCTCCAAGGTGAAGAGCCTCTAGTCGATAGATAAATGTAGGTAAGGGAAGTCGGCAAATTGGATCCGTAACTTCGGGATAAGGATTGGCTCTGAGGATCGGGGCGTGCCGGGCTTGGTTGGGAAGCGGGCGTAGGCCGATGTGCCGGGCCAGGGCGAGGTTAAATTGTCCTTGTGACTTAGATCCGAGCTCGGTCCCGTGTCTAGGCCCCCCGCCGATCTATCTTGCTGCCAAAGAAAGCCAGATGGACGGAAGAGGAACAAGCGCTCATGGCTAAGGAAGAAGCAGCTTTAGTGATTAAGGGATCTTCCCATATAAACAAAGCCCTTCTGTCTGTTACACCCGGTCGATCTCTCTTGGCCATTAAAGGCCAAAGGAGATCACCGAAGTATAAAAGGCAGGTTACTGATTTCGTTAATATGATGTCAAACCAAAATAACACCGAGCCTTGTTCTCCGGTTACTACAGATACCACCGGTAACGCACTATTAGAGGCACTGTCACAGGCAGTCTCAAATACAGTAGAAAAATTTAATGATAAAATTCTGACGAATATCTGCCACTCAGTTAGCGCAATAACGCTAAGCGATCTAAAAGTAAGAGTTGCTGACTATCTTAAGTCAATCTATCCTCAGAAGAACAAATCACCACCAAATCACATCAAAAGCACAAAAAGAGGAAAGCACCCTAAAAGACAAAATAAGAGAGAACTTAGGAGGCACCAATACAAAATTACTCAACTACATTGGGCGAGAAACCCAACGAAGTGTGTCCAATTTATTCTAGATAACAAAGTTGTCTCTAACAAACCTTCAACAGACACAATTCTGGACCAACGTTATGACCGGAGATTCTACGCTATCGCCCGGGTCGGAAAAAGCGAGAACCCAAGATCTCTCGCACATATGGAAGCCTATAATCCCAAATGAAATAATTAAGAGCTACCCGGCCAACAATTCAGCGCCCAGACCGGACGGGATATCAGCTAGCCTTTTAAGATCGATACCAACAAACACCTTGGTAAACCTGTATAACATATTCTTGTTCATGGGAAACATCCCCGAACAACTACTGGAATCTTACACTACGCTGATTCCCAAAAAGGATAATGCTGAGAATCCCGGTGACTTCAGACCGATTACGGTCTCATCAGTGATTACAAGGCATTTCCATAAGATACTAGCTAAACGAATGACAGAGTCCAATAAAATTGATAATAGACAAACAGCTTTCCAGCCGATCGATGGATGTGCACATAACATATTCGCACTTGATTATTTACTAAAGTATCACAGGCAAAAATTTAAACCTGTATTTATTGCTTCAATCGACGTCGCAAAAGCGTTTGATTCGGTATCACATAAGGCACTAATTGATACCTTAAAATTTTACAACCTACCTGATAGATGTGTGGATTACATTAATAATACCTATACGAACAGCTGGACAAGACTCCGGTATGAAAACTGGTACTCGGATCCCATTAGTCCGAGGAGCGGTGTGAAACAAGGAGACCCTTTGTCACCAGTTTTGTTCAATCTTATTATTAACAGACTTATTGAAAGTGCCCCACCTGAGATCGGGGTTATGATGGAGGGAATGACGCTAAATATCTTAGCCTTTGCGGACGATATTGTCCTTGTGGCATCGTCTCAAAAAGGTCTTCAAGTACTGCTTGACCACGCTGACGACTTTCTATCAAAGTGTGGCCTTATAGTTAACAACGCCAAGTCATTCTCTATTACCATCAGAAATGTGCCACACGCAAAGAAATCGATTATTGATAAGAGCATTAAGTTCAGGTGTGGTGGTCGTGATTTACCTGCTCTCTCCAGGGTAGAAATATGGACCTATCTAGGTGTATCTTTTACTCCGGAAGGTGCGTTTGTGCGACCTGAAAGAGAAGTTACAGAGCATTATTGAAAAGCTATCCAAAGCACCAATAAAACCCCAGCAACGGCTATTCGCCTTAAGAGCAGTCGGGATTCCTAGACTACTCCACCAATTGACGCTGGGTAACACCACACCCCTAGTAGCAATGAATCTGATCTGAATATGATTTTTATGTAAGCTAAATATGATTTTCAAATATTGAGCCCATATGATTTTGTTAACATTCGGTCATATTCCGCTCAGATTCGTAATGAGGGACGAATGCGGGAATATGATATTTAGCTTATACGATTTGCTTAACATTTTTCCATATTACGCTCATATTCCGAATGAAAGGAGAATATGTGGAAATAATATTTATACCATATTGAAAAATTTATATAAACCATATTCAAAATTATTGACCCTATATTCTGAAATATTAAATATTATTCAATTAATATTGAACAAACACCATTAATAAAAAAAATTATGTATTCTGAATAAATATATACAATGTTTAAATAGACAATATATTGAATTTCATCAATTTTATTACAATTTTCAAATAATTTTTCATGATTATAGGATATATAATATTCAAAATATATTTAGTATTTATAATATAACATTTTGTGCCATAATTAATTTTATTATAGTCTACTCTACATATTATTTTCCATGATTATAGGATATAAAATATTAAAAATATATTTAATATTTATGATATAACTTTTCGTGCCATAATTAATGTTTGTTTATGTATAAGTACTAATCATTTGAGATATTAAGAGTTCACTTGATTTTCCATGTCAGTGAGGTTATAACAAATTATTATTTCATATTATACACCAATAATTCTGTTATTCACTATAATTTCACACACCAAGTTTCGTTTTTAATTTCACAAAATAATATTTTATTCACACATTAACTTTTATTAATTTTATCACAGTTTACACACTATTATTATTGTTTATTAACTTCCCGTAGGGCAAGTTATAGTAATCGCAAAAAAATCGAAAATGAAAATTTTTATATATCTTTACGTTTCAGAGGTTTCTGAACATTTTGGCATACCTTAGAAAAAATGGATGTATGTGTGTGTGTGTGTATGTGTGTGTGTGTGTGTACGTGTGTGTATGTATGTGCGGATACAAATTTTCGTCGACGATTTCGGGAACACGGGTCAACCGATTTGAATAATTCAAAAAACATTCGATTCGTATTGATAAGGAGACGTGCTGATTAGTTTTTGGCGAAGGCAGGTCTAGCCGTTCCAAAGATACGGGGCAAAAAGTGCCGAAAACGGTAGCTCAGTTTTTGAGAGAACGGAGCGTCCGATTTGAATAATTCAAAAAACATTTCACTTGTATTGACAAGATGAAGAATCGATAAAATTTTCATGAAGGTAGGTCTAGCGGTTTCGGAGATATGGAGGAAAAGAGTAAAAAAATGAGCCATTTGGCGGTCAAAAATGATCATTAGACATATGCACATCAAATTATCAGATATTTTATAGAGATTTTAACAATAAGTATACATTTTGTTAACATTCCTATGGGTTCCGTACCCAATGCTTATGCGTTAGACAGCGACGCGGGGCTCACGCGCTTTATATTTTGTCCCTATGCAGTTAAAGCAGTACGATTGCTTTGAAAAGAAAGTTCAGATCTTCCACAATATGTCAAAATAAAAAAAAAAACATTTTCAAAAAAAAAAAATTAAAAAAAAAATTTTTTTTTAAAAAATTTTTTTCAAAAAAAAGTAATTTTTTGTCCAATTTATAGTTTCTCAAAAATCTTATTTTTTCAAAGTAATTTTTTTTTTCAAAAATGTTAATCGTTTTTAAAAAAATAATAATTTTTGGTACGGGAAGTTCCAGCAATTTGCCTTAAGGCACGATGCCTTAATTGCCTTAAGACAGAATTCCACTTACAGCTAGTTACTTAAAGATTTAACAAACTTCTGGAACAACGCTTCGAGAAATTTCTTGCTTGTGCCAAAGAAGACGCGTTTCTATGTGTGCGTGTGTCGAATTTCGATAGTTGGTATAACGGTATAACACAGTATGACACTGATGATTAATGTGCGGTTCAAGTATTTATATTCAATACAATAAAAATATGAGTTAATTAAGGTATTATATATATATATATATATATATATATATATATATATATATCTATTTATTTATTTATTTATTTATGCGGAAATAGATATCAGTAAATAAATATCAGGCAGTACATCTTTTATAATATTTTTCCAGCGTTTTTAATGATAACCTGTTTTCACGTTCTTTTAAAAACGTAATCTATAAATTATTAATAATATATATACATATATATATATATATATATATATATATATATCTTGATATAGTATATATATAATAAACAGCGAAGTTTTTATGCTAGGCTAGTGAGTCAAAAATCAGGGACACAATCTCTGTCGAATATTCTACGAAGTGTATTAGTTTAAAAATTAATAAATTTATTAATTTTGGTTAATAAATCGATGCCGATTTATTTACCATACATAACTGTTGTATTTGGCCATAACTGAACGCAGCAGGGGAGAAAGAGAGAGCTGCACTTTTGCATGTACTTGAAAGGGACACACAAGCAGTGCACAAAAGGTTCTCTCGCAGCCTCTTGCCTGCACACACACATTGATAAAAAGGACATTTTGTCGAATAAATCCACAATATTTTGTCAAGCGCAAATTTATTTTTCTATATTTAAGTTATATTTATAATAATAATTAAAATATAACTGCAGCTAATATTGTATTTAATAATTGTAGTAATAATATTTGTATTATATTGTTACTATCTTAATTTTTATCAATGGCAAAACATATTTTATAATATTATATTTGAACATAACTTTATAAAGATATAAATTTATTATTATAATAATATATCTGTGCATGTGATATTGTAATATGTCTATGCATGAAAGTTTCATGGAACAATATAAAACACAAAGTTAAAAATATAAATAGATATATCATAACATATGATTAATAATTTCGGAAAGTAGATTTTACAAAAAAATTATATTTATTTATTCCATACCGATTCTACAAAATGAGAAACCATATTTTCCATCCCTATTGAGAAATACAAGAAAAAACATATTCCACATTCGTTCTTTATTAGCAAAATCTTAAATGATTTGTATGTGAATAATTCTATATTCTAAATCCTACAATATTAGTACTCTCATACACAGCTTATATTTAGCAATGTGAA